>NC_092174.1:17272485-17572485 GCF_045791955.1 Oncorhynchus clarkii lewisi | reverse complement strand
CTTGACAGCTTTGCACACTCTTGTAATTCTCTCAACAATCTGGGATGAATTTCAATTAACAGGTGTGCCTTGTCCAAAAATTGATTGGTGGAATTTCTTTCCTTCTTAATGTGTTAAAGGCGATCAGTTGTGTTGTGACAAGGTAGGGGTGGTATACAGAAGGTAACCCTATTTGGTGAAAGACCAAGTACATATTATGGCAAGAACAGCTCAAATAACAATAGCAATGGACATTAGACCGGTGAAAATCTGTCCTTTGGTCTGATGAGTCCAAATTTTAGATTTTTGGTTCCAACCGCCATGTCTTTGTCATACCCATTGTGAATCACTAACCCAAGCGGCAGATCAGACAGTGAGGAGACAGACTGAATGTTCTGGTGCTCACCTTTCTTAGAGGGTTTTATTTACAATATTAACAGGTGCAGGACTAATTAGCCTATAAACTATGTACAGAAAACGGGGCATTGACAAAGACTTGAAATAAATCAGTATAGACTGTTTGGGCAGCTACTCTTTGCCAAAACTCTACTCTAGCCAACCTGTTACCTGCCCAGCCTACACTTTGGTTATTCCTGTCAACCAATACATGTTCCTCGATGACTCGTAGACTAATTTACCTCATGCGTAATGCACACCAGCACGGCGGGAACAGACAGCGCGGCGCTTCAGACAAACACAGAGAAAGATTAAATCATATGATTATACTCAACCAATACTTTGATCGTTATTCTAATAATATTTATATTCACATTGCTAGAGCATGTACGTTTAAATGGGCAGATTTATACACGGTAGATACATTGTTTTAGTAACTAGTGTGCAACAAACACTGGACTTGTCAAAGTATTGTTGGCAAATGGAATGCGCTACTCAATCCAACATTCGCTTTTTGGTTTCAGGATTCTTGATTTTACTTTGAAGAGATACAATAAAGATTCTTAATTCAAACAATCGTTTGTTTCAGTGTCATTGTCTACAAGTCATGGACATTCGCTCAATGACACGCAGAGTAGGTGAACGGTCTCCGCATGTGTGGTTCCCACCGTGAAGCATGGAGGGGTGATGGGGTGGGGGTGCTTTGCGGGTGACACTGATTTATTTAGAATCCAAGGCACACTTAAAGAGCATGGCTACCACAGCATTCTGCAGCGATACACCATTCAATCCGATGGGACTATCATTTGTTTTTCAACAGGACAATGACCAAACGCACTTCAATGCTGTGTAAGGTCTATTTGATCAAAAAGGAGAGTGATGGAGTGCTGCATCAGATGACCTGGCTTCCACAATCCCCCGACCTCAACCCAATTGACTTGGTTTTGGATGAGTTGGACCACAGAGTTAAGGAAAAGCAGCCAACAAGTACTCAGCATATGTGGGAACTCCTTCAAGATGATTGGAAAAGCATTCCAGATGAAGCTGGTACTTATTCCATATTGGTCTGGCCATGTTTGAAGTTTGTATGGAGTTTAAATCTGGAATCCTGGTGATCCATCCGTTTGCGACATATAACAAATAAGTTACTCCTATTTTTTGTTTGTTTTAACCATGCTGCGTGACGCAATTCATCGTTCGAGCCAATTAAAACGGCTGGAACGATGAATCATGTGGAAAGAGCTATCCCTCCGTGTGCTCCATAAGAACCTGTTTAATCCTTCAAACTGTCAATTGAAACCAGAAATGCTACTCTGGTGTCAGCATCCTAACTGCAAATGTTTCATGTTATAGTGAATTACTTTGAAGGTATTTGTTTATGTAAAATATGTTTGACTTGTAATACATACATGTTGTGTAATTGTTGTGTAATTATTGTGGCTTGTTGTCAAAACGGATGTACGTATTTAATCTCATGAATCGTTATTAAACATCAATGATATTACCATAATTGATTCACTTTGTTTCTTGAAGATGCAGTCTGGGTGTCTGTTTAGTGGGCATTTGAATTAATTGACATTATTGATCCATTGTTTCTTGAAGAATAGAATTCTCTTAGGACCCAAAAAGTTGTCTTACTCCACAAACATTAACGTAAACGAACAGTCTGTGTATATAGCTTTAAAATAAATGGAAAACTTTCATGTGGATGTCAGAGCGCTGTCTGTGAATATTAGTGTTACATTTCCCTACCCCATCCGTTCCCTGTGGGGCAGTCGTTTGGTTTTTAGAATCTCAGAATGTAGCTTTGTGTTTATTAGAGCCAACTGTATTAGACTGGTTTCAACTGTTCTGCCTGCAGCTATGGAACCTGTTCATCGGACGTGCTGTTTTCGACTCTCTCTCTCGACCTCGATGCTCGGCTATGAAAAGCCAACTGACGTTGGTCAAATAATATAATAATAATGAATAATATACAATAAATAATGCTGGTCAAATAATAACAGCTTGAACGATCTGGCCTTAATGGCCATGTACTCTAATCTCCACCCGGCACAGCCAGAAGAGAACTGGCCACCCCTCATGTACTCTCTAGGTTCCTGCCTTTCTAGGGAGTTTTTTTCCTAGCCAATCATGCTTCAACATCTGCATTGCTTGCTGTTTGGGGTTCTAGGCTGGGTTTCTGTATAAGCACTTTGTGAAATCTTCTGATGTAAAAAGGGTTTTAGAAATGCATTTAATATGGAATCCCATGATGCTCAGTGTGACGTGTTTACTCCCTCCGTGCACAGCTAGCTAGTATAATTTCATCACCATGATCATGGTATTGAACTGAAGGCCATCACTTTACCAAGTGGGTGTAGGCAATACCCATTAGGATCAGTAAGGGAAGGAAGAGTACATGCTTAAAACCTCTTACTTCTACCCCCTCCTTTTTCGAACATTCTGTTAAAAATCGCGCAACTTTTCAGCGTCCTGCTACTCATGCCAGGAATATAGTATATGCATATGATTAGTATGTGTGGATAGAAAACACTCTGAAGTTTCTAAAACTGGTTAAATCACGGCTGTGACTATAACAGATCGTGTGTTTCATTGAAAAACGCAAGAAAAACTGCTCTCTGAAAGCTAAAAATAATTTCCATAAGTCACTTCCACGAGTTGTTAAAAGAGAACAAAATGTAATATCGACCTGCCTGCAATTCATACAAATTCCACACGATGTCGCCATTGTCGTCATTTTCAATTGAATTAATTGTTGGAAAATCCATCTATCTGGCATCCATTTTCCCAGTCTCCAGATTTAAACGAAAAAAAGACCCAATAGTGATGTTTATGGGGCATATAGGAGTGCCAAGAAAGAAGCTCGTCAAAGGTAATGAATGTTTTATATTTTATTTCTGCGTTTTGGGTAGCGCCGGCTACCGCAAAATCTGTTGTTTACGTGTCGTGCTGGCATTTTGGGGGGTGCATGCTATCAGATAATAGCTTCTCATGCTTTCGCCGAAAAGCATTTTAAAAATCTGACTTGCTGGCTAGGTTCACAACGAGTGTAGCTTTAATTCAATACCCTGCTTGTGAATTTTGATCAAGGTTTGAGTTGTAACGAGTACATTTAGCATTTAGCGTAGCGCATTTGCATTTCCAGGTGCCTACTTGAGACGTCTGCGTCTCAAGTATGGTCAAGAAGTTAACTCAATTCCCTAATGTAAACCATTAAAGATGCTTGGAACCGAAAATTGATTTGAGTTTTGTATCATACCCATCAAGGACGAGACTGGCGAGGCCACCTCCAAGACAATGGTGGACATCAACACCCACGGTCATCCTTGAGAGACTGAGGTCATGAACGCTGGAATGTTTTTTTGTTTTGTTTTTTTCACAATTTCTTTGTTTTTCCATGGTAAATATTTCAATATGTTACATTGTCAATGGATATCGCTTTCCTAACCCCTGCTCCGGGTTTGGTGAATGGACCAACCAGACCCTCAAGACTACCTTGGGCAAGTCCCGTGATTGGTACCAGGAAGGATGGGAGAACAACCTGAAGGTAAGTCTCTTTGCACACAACAGCAGCATCCAGGCCTCCACCGAGTACAGACGAGAGCCGCAGCTGTTGACTGAGGTAAACAATGTAGTTGTTTTTGCACACACTGTAGTCTTTCAAATTTTTGTATAACGTACTTTCTGATCACTAAAACTCCACCTGATGTGTTCGAACCAGATCAGAACGCCATGGAGGACCACCTTCCTAGGAAATATAATTGTATTTATTCCTGTTCTCAATCAAGGTGAGACTGGATAAGGCGCAGGAGGAGAGCTACAGGAACAGAATCGAGAAGGGGACCAAGTGCTACGACGTCTGGGCAAATGACTTGGTTTGGAAGAAGGACGAAAGGAAGGCAAGACCTGGGGAAAACCTCGCTGCCCTTTCGCTCCTAGCTGGGGTCACCATCCGTTAAAGTGAATATTTAAAATCTCAACAATTTGCATACAAAACAACCTGAAGCTACTTTTAGTTTCCCTAACGCTGATACCTTCCAAAAGTGTTGAAGTACATATCTCCCATTTCTAACACTGCACCAATCCATTACATTTTCTCAGTGTAACCTGTGTGTTTGCTTGTTTATGTGTCTCCTACCCTGTTTATGTTTATGTGTCTCCTACCCTGTTCCCTTTAACTCTGCTACTGTTCTCAAGAGAGCAGCAGTGCCTGGACTTTGCAGTCCCCCTTCCGAGACTGGCTGCCTGTTGAGAACAAGGGACAGGCAGAACCTCCCACCCACACAGCAACCACCTCCTCTATATTCCACAAACCAGAATTCAGTATTTTAGTCTATGATTGCCATTTCAGGGTACAGAAAATCTGTGGGGGAAAAAATCATGGCACAACTGTACCAAAAACGATCAGAGATGGCCGCCTCGCTTCGCGTTCCTAGAAACTATGCAGTTTTTTGTTTTTTTACGTGTTATTTCTTACATTAGTACCCCAGGTCATCTTAGGTTTCATTACATACAGTCGAGAAGAACTACTGAATATAAGATCAGCGTCAACTCACCATCAGTACGACCAAGAATATGTTTTTTGCGACGCGGACCCTGTGTTCTGCCTTACAAACAGGACAACGGAGTGGATCCTATGCAGCGACCCAAAAAAACGACTCCGAAAGAGAGGGAAACGAGGCGGTCTTCTGGTCAGACTCCGGAGACGGGCACAGCGCACACCACTCCCTAGCATTCTTCTTGCCAATGTCCAGTCTCTTGACAACAAGGTTGATGAAATCCGAGCAAGGGTAGCATTCCAGAGGGACATCAGAGACTGTAACGTCCTTTGCTTCACTGAAACATGGCTCACTGGAGAGACTCTATCCGAAGCGGTGCAGCCAACGGGTTTCTCCATTCATCGCGCTGACAGAAACAAACATCTTTCTGGTAAGAAGAGGGGCGGGGGCGTATGCCTCATGGCCAACGTGACATGGTGTGATGAAAGAAACATACAGGAACTCAAATCCTTCTGTTCACCTGATTTAGAATTCCTCACAATCAAATGTAGACCGCATTATCTACCAAGAGAATTCTCTTCGATTATAATCACAGCTGTATATATCCCCCCCCAAGCAGACACATCGATGGCTCTGAACGAACTTTATTTAACTCTCTGCAAACTGGAAACGATTTATCCGGAGGCTGCATTCATTGTAGCTGGGGATTTTAACAAGGCTAATCTGAAAACAAGACTCCCCAAATTTTATCAGCATATTGATTGCGCAACCAGGGGAGGAAAGACCTTGGATCATTGTTACTCTAACTTCCGCAACGCATATAAAGCCCTGCCCCGCCCCCCTTTCGGAAAAGCTGACCACGACTCCATTTTGTTGATCCCTGCCTACAGACAGAAACTAAAACAAGAGGCTCCCACGCTGAGGTCTGTCCAACGCTGGTCCGACCAAGCTGACTCCACACTCCAAGACTGCTTCCATCACGTGGACTGGGAGATGTTACGTATTGCGTCAGATAACAACATTGACGAATACGCTGATTCGGTGTGCGAGTTCATTAGAACGTGCGTTGAAGATGTCGTTCCCATAGCAACGATTAAAACATTCCCTAACCAGAAACCGTGGATTGATGGCAGCATTCGTGTGAAACTGAAAGCGCGAACCACTGCTTTTAATCAGGGCAAGGTGTCTGGTAACATGACCGAATACAAACAGTGCAGCTATTCCCTCCGCAAGGCTATCAAACAAGCTAAGCGCCAGTACAGAGACAAAGTAGAATCTCAATTCAACGGCTCAGACACAAGAGGCATGTGGCAGGGTCTACAGTCAATCACGGACTACAGGAAGAAATCCAGCCCAGTCACGGACCAGAATGTCTTGCTCCCAGGCAGACTAAATAACTTTTTTGCCCGCTTTGAGGACAATACAGTGCCACTGACACGGCCTGCAACGAAAACATGCGGTCTCTCCTTCACTGCAGCCGAGGTGAGTAAGACATTTAAACGTGTTAACCCTCGCAAGGCTGCAGGCCCAGACGGCATCCCCAGCCGCGCCCTCAGAGCATGCGCAGACCAGCTGGCCGGTGTGTTTACGGACATATTCAATCAATCCCTATACCAGTCTGCTGTTCCCACATGCTTCAAGAGGGCCACCATTGTTCCTGTTCCCAAGAAAGCTAAGGTAACTGAGCTAAACGACTACCGCCACGTAGCACTCACATCCGTCATCATGAAGTGCTTTGAGAGACTAACTCCATCATCAAGTTTGCGGACGACACAACAGTGGTAGGCTTGATTACCAACAACGACGAGACGGCCTACAGGGAGGAGTGAGTGTGGTGTCAGGAAAATAACCTCACACTCAACGTCAACAAAACTAAGGAGATGATTGTGGACTTCAGGAAACAGCAGAGGGAACACCCCCCTATCCACATCGATGGAACAGTAGTGGAGAGGGTAGCAAGTTTTAAGTTCCTCGGCATACACATCACAGACAAACTGAATTGGTCCACTCACACAGACAGCATCGTGAAGAAGGCGCAGCAGCGCCTCTTCAACCTCAGGAGGCTGAAGAAATTTGGCTTGTCACCAAAAGCACTCACAAACTTCTACAGATGCACAATCGAGAGCATCCTGGCGGGCTGTATCACCGCCTGGTATGGCAACTGCACCGCCCTCAACCGTAAGGCTCTCCAGAGGGTAGTGAGGTCTGCACAACACATCACCGGGGGCAAACTACCTGCCCTCCAGGACACCTACACCACCCGATGTCACAGGAAGGCCATAAAGATCATCAAGGACATCAACCACCCGAGCCACTGCCTGTTCACCCCGCTATCATCCAGAAGGCGAGGTCAGTACAGGTGCATCAAAGCTGGGACCGAGAGACTGAAAAACAGCTTCTATCTCAAGGCCATCAGACTGTTAAACAGCCACCACTAACACTGAGTGGCTGCTGCCAACACACTGACACTGACTCAACTCCAGCCACTTTAATAATGGGAATTGATGGGAAATGATGTAAATATATCACTAGCCACTTTAAACAATGCTACCTTATATAAATGTTACTTACCCTACATTATTCATCTCATACGCATACGTATATACTGTACTCTATATCATCGACGGTATCCTTATGTAATACATGTATCACTAGCCACTTTATACTATACTATGCCACTTTGTTTACATACTCATCTCATTTGTACATACTGTACCCGATACCATCTACTGTATCTTGCCTATGCTGCTCTGTACCATCACTCATTCATATATCCTTATGTACATATTCTTTATCCCCTTACACTGTGTACAAGACAGTAGTTTTGGAATTGTTAGTTAGATTACTTGTTATTACTGCATTGTCGGAACTAGAAGCACAAGCATTTCGCTACACTCGCATTAACATCTGCTAACCATGTGTATGTGACAAATAAAATTTGATTTGATTTGATTTGAGTTAATGTATGAAAATATATTGACAGGTTGGGTTTCACAAGGTGTTCATTATTGGAAGCTGTAAGGTATCCTTTGATGGTATTTATTTGTTCCAGGTTATTCATTGTTGTATCCTTGGACCTACACTAGATTATATATATATATATATATATATATATTCAACCACAAGGGTGTATTAATGAGAGGGGGGGATGAATCATAATAGAGGACTACTGAAATGATATTATTTCAGTGTAGATGAGGGCATTTTAAAATAAAAACATGACAGCCAGACAAGCCAGTGACTGAATCAAAAGGATTTACATCTGAATGGAGTGGACATCAGCTTACTTTGATCTGTAAGGTAAGTCACTTTAATGTGTCAAGCAGAATACACGTTTTCTTTTCCATTTCCCGAAACGCAGCAACGTTTAAGACATGGATTTCATGTTGTAATGTTGACGAGGTACCCCAAAAAGTAGTTTGAATGAACGTTTCCATGTTACAAGCTAAACAGAGTTTGTTTAAACAGCGCAATTGTCGCAGAAATCAGCCTTGTTTGCATAGCGACGAAGAAAAGAACACAATGTAGGCTGTGATCTCAAATTCTAATCGATATAGCAATGAACGCTAATACTTGTTCGAATCCCATTGTGGGGGGACAGTATTTGGCATGACAGGCCCCCATTGAATATATTAGTCTCTCACTCATATAGTAAAATGTGTACAATTACTGGAAATTGGCTTTAAAACCGCAAAAATTTCTCTACACCTTATGGCAAAATGATAACACAATATGGCAGTCCCCGCACCACAATGTTCATTCCGTTGGGCATGCACAAATAGGTTGTTGATTGCACTCACAGAAAAAAGTGCGTAACTTTCCCTTAATCAGATTCTAGTTTCAAATAATTCATTAGTGCAACGATTTCATTAATGTATCAGTTTTGATCAAAGAGTATTCCACAAGACACGAGCCAAGCTGATTCAAATTGTTCAGCACCGCATGATGTTTCACAGTTCAGCACCAGGATGTGGATAGCACACATGACATCATTGCCATTACCTCACGCTTGGTTTTGCAGGGGTCCTCCAATGTGCAAAGAAAACTACCCAAATTAATTTCCCAAAAGGAATCTGGTACATATGTTTGTGTGAATGAACAATTTGTTCATTCATTCTCAAAGGGTATATGGTAACCAGGCTTGTTGATGTTCATATACACATGCTCTGCTAAGACCAGCTCAAGCCAGTGTCAAAAAGCCTCAACTTTTTCCAAAAGCAAATTCCATCATCTCATACATGCCAACAGGCTTACATAGGCTTTTTGCAATTATTGTTGGGGTTCTTATAATGGGGTAGACTCTGGCAGAGAGAGAGAGAGGGACTATCGATGCTACTGGTCGATGTTTGAAAAGAATACAGGAGCAGGGTAGGAATGAGCTTAACAAAAATGGCTATTCCTGCAGGTGATATCCAGTCAAAAGTTTGGACACACCTACTCATTCCAGGGTTTTTCTTTATTCTCTACTATTTTCTACATTGTAGAATAATGACGACATCAAAACTATGACATAACACATATGGAATCATGTAGTAACCAAAAAAGTGTTAAACAAATCAAAATCTATGTTATATTTGAGATTCTTCAAAGTAGCCACCCTTTGCCTTGATGACAGCTTCGCACGCTCTTGGCATTCTCTTATCCAGATTCATGAGGTCTGTGTTTTATTTAGAATTCAAGGCACGCTTAACCAGCATGGCTACCACAGCATTCTGCAGCGATACACCATCCCATCTGGTTTGCGCTTAGTGGGACTATCATTTGTTTTTCAAAAGGACAATGACCCAACATACCTCCAGGCTGTGTACGGGCTATTCGACCAATAAGGTAGAGTGATGTAGTGCTGCATCAGACCGACCTGGCCTCCACAATCACCCAACCTCAACCTAATTGAGATGGTTAGGGATGAGTTGGACCGCAGAGTAAAGGAAAAGCAGCAAACAAGTGCTCAGCATATGTAGGAATTCCTTTAAGAATGTTGGAAAAGCATACCAGTTGAAGCTGGTTGAGAGAAGGCCAAGAGTGTACAAAGCTGTCATCAAGTTAAAAGGTGGCTACTTTGAAGAATCTAACATATATTTGGTTTTGTGTAACACTTTTTTTGGTTACCTCATTATTCCATATGGGTTATTTCACAGTTTTGATGTCTTCACTGTTATTCTACAAAGAAAATAGTAAAAATAAAGAAAAAGCCTTGAATGAGTAGGTGTGTCCAAACTTTTGACTGGTACTGTATATATGTATATATGTTAACTATTTATAGATTTGTTACATTTTCACAAAAGTTGTGCTATAATAGTGGACCAATAGAGCACCTGTAGCCCAGGCAAAGATATGGGCTACAGGCAATTGAAAATAACATTCATTAAAGTTGAAAATAACATTCATTAAAAGTACCCTGCACAACCAAACTTCTTCCTGTGGCAAACCGTTTTTGGATTCTGCCCTAACACAACACAGCTGATTCAAATGATAAAAGCTTGATGATTAGTTGATTATTTGACTGGTTAAAGGATGAGAGAGGGAGGGGTCTGACTGGATGGGTCCTTAAAAAAGGAGAGCAGGAAGCAGTAGAACTCAACTCACAAACAGAGCGCTGACATGACCAGACTACAGGTGAGAGTTCAACATAGTCATCTAGTACTGTATCTGCTTTCATCCCAAATGGTAACTTATGACCAGTACCCATCGGGCATATGTGACCCTATTCAAATGTAGTGCGTTACATAGGGCAGGGGTCTCCAACAGGTTGTTGTAGTTCGCCAAACAATTTTTTTTTTCACGTGTTCAACTGTCAAACAAATCTCAAGTATCAGACACTGCAAGTCACTAAATCAACGCGACTTGACGTTATCCCACCTCTGGTTAGTCAACTATTGGCTTAAAATGTCTAATTTAAAACCATATCTGCCAATTAATTTCCAGCAATATTGCCTTGTCGCTCACTCCCTGTGTAGCCAGTTGATGCCTAGTGGGTTGCCAGATTCTTTCACGACTAAGTATTAACTGCAAGGTATACTTGTCAAAAGTATAGAAATTGTATCTATTGTTATTTTCAAACCTTGCCATGAAATGAGCAGCAATTGGCAATACAGAACCAGACTGGCACATTAGACCACGCATTGCTTTCTCATGTGTTACTTTTCTTCCAGACATAAAATAAATGGTATTCTGATGTGATTTAAGCACTGCCATGGACTCAGAACATTACATTTTGTTCTCCATTACCAATTGCAATTGAGTGGCAAACCAGGAAATTGAACTGAGAACATTTATGAAAATGGCTGTAATTTGGGGTTTAAAATCACAGCTTTTTTTATAGGGCCCCTTTAGTAGTTTATTACCCATTTTACTGTGTCTTTTGCCAGAACGGTACACTGAAGAGTTGTAAGGGCAGAGAAGAATGAGCCTATTTGAAAGAAGTCGCTTGCGACGTGTGTATTAAAAAAAGGTAGCTCATGCCAGGCAAGTTGAGTCTCCTGCTCTAGAAAAATGTACTTTACCAAGCCAATTTCATTTGCAAAAAGGTGACTTACTAGGTGTGCCATGCATCGGGGTTAGTTAGCTAGGGTGCTGTTTTGGGGAGAACCCAAGAGCATAGACTTCTCCTTATTCCCGTGTGCCAGGCTAATCTACTCTGTGGTGGAAGAGATGATTCCTGGTATTCCTTAGCCCTTCATTAGTTGAATGTGTTAAGTGGACTTGCTGGGGTACTTGAGGAGAGGTTGGGGAAACACTGATGGCTTATCTCGTGTGTGTCTCTCAGGAGACTATCACCATGGCGACGTTGACCCTTCTACTGCTTCTCAGCGCTGCCTTTACACTGGGTGACAGAATGACTTTGAACATAGCAAGTAAGAGTCAGCCTCACACTTTAAATCACGAGTGTCAAACTCATTCCACGGAGTGTCTTGCATCTGCAGTTGGCTTACCTTTCAATGAAGACCTAGACAACCAGGTGAGGGGAGTTCCTTACTAATTAGTGACCTAAATTGATCAATCGAGGGAGGAGCGAAAACCTGTAGACGCTCTGTGGAATGAGTTTGTGCTTTACATCATTGATTGTGTATGTTTTGTTGTAGTGTGGCATGACTGATCTCCAAATGTTATTTTTGATGCAAGGGTCAGTCTGGACTATCCTTTAAAGTCTGCTGCAATTTCGGAACCCTCCCTGTCTTCTCCTTTCAGATGATTTGGTGAGATTTGCAGCAGACCAAAGAAACCCATGCCCCAGAGGCTGGTTCCAATTTAATTCACGCTGCTTCATGTTTGTCAAAACTGCAAGGACATGGCCCAATGCAGAGGTATAATGCTTACCTTCTACAATTGAAGTCAACTTAGTTTTTTGAGTTAAAGGTGCTTTGGCCTTATTTTAACAGGCGCCTCATGTAAAATACTGAACCTCCCCTTAATATGCTGTAATTGCAATTTTCTATAGGCTTTTCAATATTGTGTGGAGTTGGGCCCTCTTGTATATTAGAACCCTCAAGGCATGGGTTAAGACTGAGATGAACTAATTCCTATATTTGAGAGTCCAGAAGACAAATTCTCAGACTGGACAACTGACTAATACTTCCATTATGACTTGTCTTTGTCTCTGTGTACTGCTTGCTCTAGCGCCACTGTCAGTTACTTGGAGAAAAACTGAAGCCTGTGTACAACACTGTAAAGTACCTTGGCGCAAACCTGGCATCTGTGCACAGCTATGAAGAGTTCCAATTTCTACAGGCGGTGGTGTTGATCGCGACTGGCAGTTTCCCTCTTACCTGGATTGGTGGATTTGATGCTGTTCAAGCAAAGGTGGAAAAGGTACCCAAAGTGAAGATGCCTTAATACTTAAGACTAATAAAACCATCAGCTCAGAGTAGGTGTTAAGACACTGGTCAGACAACTCTGTGCCAGGAGTAATCAACTCGCCAGTTTCTCAGCTGGTAATGACCACAGTTTGAGGTACCGCAGAGGAAAGATTGACATTCGCAACTCGAGTTCTACGTGGAATTCGGATATTACCATTATATCCACACTCCCATTTTAATAACTGTAAATTGCTTTGGCACAGTAGGCATGAAGTTACTTGCCTACCTTTTAACCAAACATAATTCAAGTAAACATGGCCCAATGTCATGTCTTTAAACTGATATGTGATTTTAAGTATTTAGGCATGTGAAGTCATTGTCAAAAGCAAAATAAATACTGTTGGTTGTAGGTCTAGATTTGAGTTGATCATCTCGAAATATCCAGAGCAATTGCCACAGATGACCCATTAGATGAACCAGATACTCCATTGGCCTCTAACGATGTGAAGAGTCTGCAATGTCGGGCAGATTCGAGGGACAGACACAATTCCGAGAGAAATGGTTTTCTCAGTTTCTGGCATGTCATGTGTGCTACTTGTATCAGTACTTGTAACAACCTAAGCATTACAAAACGTATATTTGCTCAAATAAGCCATTATGTTTTTCGTTAATGAAATTCGACATCTTATTGACGGCCATACAAAAACGAGTTGCTTGGTGACCAGGAAAAACGCTACCCGCTTGAGAAGGCAGATTTTGGGCTTAGTTACCCTTCTCGCTTCGCCTCTTCCTCTTTGCTATGGCGCAGAAACAACTTACTAGCTGTCTTTTTCTATTTTTGGGATTTCTAGAAATGTGGTTGTAGTATCAACACTTGTGTATTTTTTTCACCCAACAGTTCCATTGTCAGTCTGCATGTTTTGGTAGTGGTGGCTTTTACCGTTTTGTTGGAGGAAAGACCATGAGTTGTGCTTGCTGAACAATTTCTAAAATACATGTAACATTTGATACTGAGTTCTCACTACTTCCACACAGGACAGGCTATGGTTCTGGAGTGACGGCTCCAAATTTGATCACGAGAGCTGGGCTGAAGGGGAGCCGAATAACCACAATGGTGCCAGAGAGCCATGTATTCAGATCAACTTTGGAGGTACATTATCATTCATCAAATTAAACTTTTTTTGAGCAAGTTTAACAAATAAATGTGACCTACTTTTATATTTTCGTGTGTACATCGAGAGGTAATTTCTATTTCGTGTTTCCTCTTAAGCTGAAAACGGCTGGAACGATGAATCATGTGGAAAGAGCTATCCCTCCGTGTGCTCCATAAGAACCTGTTTAATCCTTCAAACTGTCAATTGAAACCAGAAATGCTACTCTGGTGTCAGCATCCTAACTGCAAATGTTTCATGTTATAGTGAATTACTTTGAAGGTATTTGTTGCTGTAAAATACGTTTGGCTTGTTGTGTAACTATTGTAGCTTGTTGTCAATAAAACTGGTGTACTTATTTAATCTCATGAGTGGTTATTAAACTTTGCTTCACTTTGTTTCTTGAAGATCCAGTCTGGGTGTCTGTTCAGTGGGCATTTAAATTCTTTGATCCATTGTTTCTTGAAGAATAGAATTCTCTTAGGACCCAAAAAGTTGTCTTACTCCACAAACATTAACGTAAACGAAGAGTGTGCTTTAAATAAGTAGAAAATGATCATGCTGTTAGAGCACTCTGTGAATTTTAAGTGTTACATTTCCCTACCCCATCTGTTCCCTATCCAATTTTATTTGTCACATACACATGGTTAGCAGATGCTAATGCGAGTGTAGAGAAATGCTTGTGCTTCTAGTTCTGACCATGCAGTAATATCTAACAAGTTCACATATGTACATAAAACAATATGGGTGGCCGACCGGCATAGGCAAGATGCAGAAAATGGTTTAGAGTACAGTGTATATACCTATGAGTAATGTCGGGTGTAAACATTATATAAAGTGGCTAGAGATGGCTGTTTAACAGTGATGGCCTTGAGAGAAGCTGGTTTTCGGTCTCTGTCCCCGCTTTGATGCACCTGTACTGACCTCGCCTTCTGGATGATAGTGGGGTGAACAGGTTGTCCTTGATCTTTTTGGCCTTCCTGTGACATGGGGTGGTGTAGGTGTCCTGGAGGGCAGGTAGGTTGCCCCCGGTGATGCGTTGTGCAGACCTCACTACCCTCTGGAGAGCCTTACGGTTGTGGGCGGCGCAGTTGCCGTACCATGCGATGATACAGGATGCTGTCGATTGTGCGTCTGTGTGAGTTTCTGGTGACAAGCCGAGTTTCTTCAGCCTCCCGAGGTTGAAGAGGCGCTGTTGTGTGGGTGGATTTCAGTTTGTCCGTAATGTGTCCACCGAGGAACTTTCCACTACTGTTCCGTCGCTGTGGATAGGGGGCTGCTCCCTCTTTTGTTTCCTGATGTCCACAAGCATCTCCTTTGTTTTGACATTGAGTTTGAGGTTATTTTCCTGACACCACACTCGGAGGGCCCTCACCACCTTCCTGTAGGCAGTCTCGTTGTTGGTAATCAAGGCTACCACTGTAGTGTTGTCTACAAACTTGAGTTTGAGTGCATGGCCACGCAGTCAACAGGAGAGGGCTGAGAACGCACCCTTGTGGGGCCCCAGTGTTGAGGGGTGGAGAAAATGTTTCCTACCCTCACCACCTGGGGGCAGCCCGTCAGGAAGTCCAGGACCCAGTTGCACAGGGTGGGGTCGAGGCCCAGGGTCTCGCGCTTAATGACAAGTTTGGAGGGTACTATGGTGTTAAATGCTGAGCTGTAGTCGATGAACAGCATTCTTACATAGGTATTCCTCTTGTCCAGATGGGTTAGGGCAGTGCGATTGCGTCTGTGAACCTATTGGAGTGGGGATAGGGTGGAGGTGATATGGTCGTTGACTAGTCTCTCAAAGCTGATGACGCAAGTGAGTGCTACGGGGCGATAGACATTTAGCTCAGTTACCTTAGCTTTCTTGGGAACAGAAACAATGGTGGCCCTCTTGAAGCATGTGGGCACAGCAGACATGGAAAGGATTGCTTGAATATGTCCGTGAACACACTAGCCAGCTGGTCTGCGCATGCTCTGAGGATGCGGCTAGGGATGCCATCTGGCCCGGTAATACGTTTAAGTGTTTTATTCACGTTGGCTGCGGTGAAGGAGAGCCCGCAGGTTTTGGGAGCGGGCCGTGTCGGTGGCACTGTATTGTCCTCAAAGCGAGCAAAGAAGTTGTTTGTCTGGGAGCAAGACATCGTGGTTCGCGACGGAGCCGGTTTTGTTTTTGCAGTCCGTGATTGACTGTAGCCCCTGCCACATACCTCTTGTGTCTGAGCCGTTGAATTGCGACTACTTTGTCTCTATACTGACGCTTAGCTTGTTTGTTTGCCTTGCGGCGGGAATAGCTACACTGTATTCGGTCATGTTTCCGGTCGCCTTGCCCAGATTTAAAAGCAGTGGTTCGCGCTTTCAGTTTTGCACGAATGCTGCCATCAATCCACGGTTTCTGGTTGGAAGGTTTTAATAGACACTGTGGGTACAACATCACCTATGCACTTGCTAATAAACTCGCACACCGAATCAGCATATTCATCAATGTTGTTGTCCGACGCTATGCGGAACATATCCCAGTCCACGTGATCGAAGCAATCTTGAAGTTTGGAATCTGATTGGTCGGACCAGCTTTGAACAGACCTGAGCACGGGTGTTTCTGTCTATAGGCTGGCAGCAACAAAATGGAGTCGTGGTCAGATTTTCCAAAATGAGGGCGGGGGAGGGCTTTGTATGCGTCGCGGAAGTTAGAATAGAAATGATCCAGGGTTTTGCCAGCCCGGGTCGCGCATTTGATATGCTGATAGCATTTAGGGAGCCTTGGTTTCAGATTAGCCTTGTTAAAATCCCCAGCAACAATAAATGCAGCCTCAGGATATGTGGTTTCCAGTTTACATAGAGTCCAATGAAGTTCTTTCAAGGCCGTCGATGTGTCTGCTTGGGTGGGGTATCGAAGAGAATTCTCTTGGTAGATAATGCGGTTGGCATTTGATTGTAAGGAATTCTAAGTCAGGTGAACAAAAGGACTTGAGTTCCTGTATGTTATGATCACACCATGTCTCGTTAATCATAAGGCATACACCCCCGCCCTTCTTGCCAGAGAGATGTTTGTTTCTGTCGGCGCGATGCGTGAAGAAACCAGGTGGCTGTACCGACTCTTGCTGTCCATGTTGTCAAGAGACTGGACATTGGCGAGTAGTATGCTCGGGAGCGGTGCGCGATTTGACCAGAAGACCGCTCCGCTACGGCGCCGTTGTTTTGGGTCGCCGGCTGGGATCCGATCCATTGTCCTGAGTGGTGGACCAAACAGAGGAGCCGTTTCGGGAAAGTCGTAATGTTGGGGAGTTGACGTTGCTCTTATATCCAATAGTTCCTCCCCGCTGCATGTAATTAAACTTAAGATTTCCTGGGGTAACAATGTAAGAAATAACACATACCAAGTAGTGGGGCAGCCGTTTGGTGGTTCGAATCCCAGAATGTAGCTTTGCGTTTCCAAACTCTCGCTGGGTATAGACGTGTGAGTACAAGATGGAATTTATTAGAGCCAAATGTATTAGACTGGTTTCAACTGTTCTGCCTGCGGATCACCGGGCTTCTACATCTGTATTGCTTGCTGTTTGGGGTTCTAGGCTGGTTTTCTGTAGAAGCACTTTGTGTGAAATCTGACCTAAAAAGGGCTTTAGAAATGCATTCCATATGGAATCCGTTGATGCGCAGTGTGACGTGTTTACTCCCTCCGTGCACAGCTAGCTAGTATAATTACATCACCGTGATCATGGTATTAAACTGAAGGCCGTCACTTTACCAAGTGGGTGGAGGCAATACCCATTAGGGTCAGTAAGGGAAAGAAGAGTACGTGCTTAACTCTAAATTCCCTCCTGTGAACCATTAAAGGTGCTTGGAACCGAAAATAGATTTTTGTTTTGTATGATACCCATCAAGGACGAGACTGGCGAGGCCACCTCCAAGGCGATGGTGGACATCAACACCCACGGTCATCTTGAGTGACCGAGGTCATGAGCGCTGGAATGGTTATTTTTTTACAATTTCTTTCTGTTTTTTCCATGGTACATAATTAGACATATTTCAATATCGCTTTCCTACCCCCTCCTCCAGGTTTGGGGACTGGACCAACCAGACCCTCAAGACCGCCATGGGCAAGTCCCTTGATTGGTACCAGGAAGGATGTGAGAACAACCTGAAGGTGAGTGTCTCTTTGCACACAACAGCAGCATCCAGGCCTCCACCGAGTACAAACGGGAGCCGCAGCTGTTGACTGAGGTAAACAATGCAATTGTTATTGCATATACTGTAGTCTTTCAAATGTTTGTATAATGTACTTTCAGATCCCTGAAACCCCACCTGATGTGGTGGAAGTTTTTGAACCAGATCAGAACGCCTTCGAGGACCACCTTCCTATGAAATGTATATGATTGTATTTATTCCTGTTATCAATCAAGGTGAGACTTGACAAGGCGCCGGAGAAACAGAAGGAGAAAAGGATGAAAGGAAGGCGAGACCTGGGGAAAACCTCTCTGCTCTTTTGCTCCTAGCTGGGGTCACCATCTGTTAAAGTGAATATTTATATTCACTTTATACTATTTAGCGTTTTTACTATTTGCATACAAAACAACCTGAAGTTACTTTTAGTTTCCCTAATGCTGATCTGAAGTGTAGCCCTGACGCCCTACAGGGAAGCTCGATAGACAAACTACGTAAAGTTTTGGTTGACATTTGAGAAAAGCAAGAAATTGTAGTTATGCTAAGCGTATAAAAATGTACCTCTTCAATTTACCTCTACAAATGACTTTAGGACCATCGACTGGCCGAGTCCCCCAGGAGGTATCCCATCCACCAGAACCAGTGAGTTCGGATCAGTTTGGTTTGCTGTGCTCTGAGTGGGACCAGTTAGGCTATACCTTCCAAAAGTGTTGAAGTACATATCTCCCATTTCTAACACTGCACCAATCCATTACATTTTCTCAGTGTAACCTGTGTGTTTGCTTGTTTATGTGTCTGTCTCCTACCCTGTTCCCTTTAACTCTGCTCCTGTTCTCAAGAGAACAGCAGTGCCTGGACTTTGCAGTCCCCCTTCTGAAACTGGCTGCCTGTTGAGAACAAGGGACAGGCAGAACCTCCCACCCACACAGCAACCACCTCCTCTATATTCCACAAACCAGAATGTGTACAGAGTGTACAGAAAATCAGTGGAAAAAAATTCATGACACAACTGTACCAAAAACGATTCAAGTTTATGTATGAAAATATATTGACAGGTTGGGTTTCACAAGGTGTTCATTATTGGAAGCTGTAAGGTATCCTTTGATGGCATTTATTTGTTCCAGGTTATTCATTGTTGTATCCTTGGACCTACACTAGATTATATATATATATATATATTCAACCACAAGGGTGTATTAATGAGAGGGGGGGGGGGGGGGTGAATCATAATAGAGGCCTACTGAAAGGATATTATTTCAGTGTAGATGAGGGCAGGTTAAAAGAAAAACATGACAGCCAGACAAGCCAGTGACTGAATCAAAAGGATTTACATCTGAAAGGAGTGGACATCAGCTTACTTTGTGATCTGTAAGGTAAGTCACTTTAATGTGTCAAGCAGAATACACGTTTTCTTTGCCATTTCCCGAAACATAGCAACGTTTAAGACATGGATTTCATGTTGTAATGTTGACGAGGTACCCCAAAAAGTAGTTTGAATGTACGTTTCCATGTTACAAGCTAAACCAAGCTTGTTTAAACAGAAATTGTCGCAGAAATCAGCCTTGTTTGCATAGCGACGAAGAAAAGAACACAATGTAGGCTGTGATCTCAAATTCTAATCGATATAGCAATGAACGCTAATACTTGTTCAATCCCATTGTGACACAGGGAGACAGTATTTGGCATGACAGGGCCCCATTGAATGTATTAGTCTCTCACTCATATAGCAAAATGTGTACAATTACTGGAATTTGGCTTTAAAACCGCAAAAATTTCTCTACACCTTATGGCAAAATGATAACACAATATGGCAGTCCCCGCACCACAATGTTCATTCCGTTGGGCATGCACAAATAGGTTGATTGCGCTCACAGAAAAGTGTAACTTTCCCTTAATCAGATTCTAGTTTCCAAATAATTCATTTAGTGCAACGATTTCATTAATGTATCAGTTTTGATCAGAGTATTCCACAAGACGAGCCAAGCTGATTCAAATTGTTCAGCACCGCATGATGTTTCACAGTTGAGCACCAAGATGTGGATAGCACACATGACATCATTGCCATTACCTCACGCTTGGTTTTGCAGGGGTCCTCCAATGTGCAAAGAAAACAACCCAAATGAATTTCCCAAAAGGAATCTGGTACATATGTTTGTGTGAAGTAACTATTTGTTCATTCATTCTCAAAGGGTATATGGTAACAAGGCTTGTTGATGCTCACATACACATGCTCTGCTAAGACCCGCTCAAGCCAGCGTCAAAAAGCCTCAACTTTTTTCCAAAAGCAAATTCCATCATCTCATACATGCCAATCAGCCAACAGCCTTACATAGGCTTTTAGCAATTATTGTTGGGGTTCTTATAATGGGGTAGACTCTGGCAAAGAGAGAGAGAGGCACTATCGATGCTACTGGTCGATGTTTGAAAAGAATACAGGAGCAGGGTAGGAATGAGCTTAACAAAAATGGCTATTCCTGCAGGTGATATCCAGTCAAAAGTTTGGACACACCTACTCATTCCAGGGTTTTTCTTTATTCTCTACTATTTTCTACATTGTAGAATAATGACGACATCAAAACTATGACATAACACATATGGAATCATGTAGTAACCAGAAAAGTGTTAAACAAATCAAAATCTATGTTATATTTGAGATTCTTCAAAGTAGCCACCCTTTGCCTTGATGACAGCTTTGCACACTCTTGGCATTCTCTTATCCAGATTCATGAGGTTGTGTTGTGGCAAGGTAGGGGAGGTATAAAGTAGATAGCCCTGTTTGGTAAAAGACCAAGTCCATTTATTTGACAAGAACAGCTCAAATAAGCAAAGAGAAATGACAGTCCATCATTGCTTTAAGACATGAAGGTCAGTCAATGCGGAACATTTCAAGAACTTTGAAAGTTTCTTCAATTGCAGTCGCAAAAACCATCAAGCGCTACGATGAAACTGGCTCTCCCGAGGACCGCCACAGGAAAGGAAGACCCAGAGTTACCTCTGCTGCAGAGGATAAGTTCATTAGAGTTACCAGCCTCAGAAATTGCAGCCCAAATAAATGCTTCACAGAGTTGAAGTAACAGACACATCTCAACATCAACTGTTCATAGGAGACTGCGTGAATCAGGCCTTCATGTCAAACTGCTGCAAAGAAACCACTCCTAAAGGACACCGATAAGAACAAGAGACTTGCTTGGGCCAAGAAACACGAGCAATGGACATTAGACCGGTGGAAATCTGTCCTTTGGTCTGATTAGTGTGTCTTTGTGAGACGCAGAGTAGGTGAACGAATGATCTCCGCATGTGTGGTTCCCACCGTGAAGCATGGAGTAGGAGGTGTGATGGTGCTTTGCTGGTAACACTGTCTGTGTTTTATTTAGAATTCAAGGCACGCTTAACCAGCATGGCTACCACAGCATTCTGCAGCGATACACCATCCCATCTGGTTTGCGCTTAGTGGGACTATCATTTGTTTTTCAACAGGACAACGACCCAACATACCTCCAGGCTGTTTGACCAATAAGGTAGAGTGATGTAGTGTTGCATCAGACCGCCCTGGCCTCCACAATCACCCAACCTCAACCCAATTGAGATGGTTTGGGATGAGTTGGACCGCAGAGTTAAGGAAAAGCAGCAAACAAGTGCTCAACATATGTGGGAATTCCTTTAAGAATGTTGGAAAAGCATACCAGGTGAAGCTGGTTGAGAGAAGGGTGTACAAAGCTGTCATCAAGTTTAAAGGTGGCTACTTTGAAGAATCTAACATATATTTGGTTTCGTGTAACACTTTTTTTGGTTACCTCATGATTCCATATGTGTTATTTCACAGTTTTGAGGTCTTCACTATTATTCTACAAAGAAAATAGTAAAAATAAAGAAAAAGCCTTGAATGAGTAGGTGTGTCCAAACTTTTGACTGGTACTGTATATATGTATATATGTTAACTTTTTATAGATTTGTTACATTTTCACAAAAGTTGTGCTATAATAGTGGACCAATAGAGCGCCTGTAGCACAGGCAAAGATATTTTTCCAGCACCCCAATTGAAAATAACATTCATTAAAAGTACCCTGCACCAACAAACTTCTTCCCGTGCCCTAACACAACACAGCTGATTCAAATGATAAAAGCTTGATGATTAGTTGATTATTTGACCGGTTAAAGGATGAGAGTGGGAGGGGTCTGACTGGATGGGTCCTTAAAAAAGGAGAGCAGGAAGCAGTAGAACTCAACTCACAAACAGAGCGCTGACATGACCAGACTACAGGTGAGAGTTCAACATAGTCATCTAGTACTGTATCTGCTTTCATCCCAAATGGTAACTTATGACCAGTACCCATCGGGCATATGTGACCCTATTCAAATGTAGTGCGTTACATAGGACAGGGGTCTCCAACAGGTCATGGTAGTTTGCCAAACAATTCAGATTTTTAAAATAGATTTTTTTCACGTGTCAAACAACTGTCAAACAAATCTCAAGTATCAGACACTGCAAGTTACTAAATCAACGCGACTTGACGTTATCCCACCTCTGGTTAGTCAACTATTGGCTTAAAACGTCACATTTAAAACCATATCTGCCAATTAATTTCCAGCAATATTGCCCTGTCTGTCGCTCACTCCCTGTGTAGCCAGTTGATGCCTAGTGGGTTGCCAGATTCTTTCACGACTAAGTATTAACTGCAAGGTATACTTGTCAAAAGTATAGAAATTGTATCTATTGTTATTTGCAAACCTTGCCATGAAATGAGCAGCAATTGGCAATACAGAACCATCGCTAGACTGGCACATTCGACCACGCATTGCTTTCTCATGTGTTACTTTTCTTCCAGACATAAAATAAATGATATTCTGATGTGATTTAAGCACTGCCATGGACTCAGAACATTACATTTTGTTCTCCATTACCAATTGTAATTGAGTGGCAAACCAGGAAATTGAACTGAGAACATTTATGAAAATGGCTGTAATTTGGGGTTTAAAATCACAGCTTTTTTTATAGGGCCCCTTTAGTAGTTTATTACCCATTTTACTGTGTCTTTTGCCAGAACGGTACACTGAAGAGTTGTAAGGGCAGAGAAGAATGAGCCTATTTGAAAGAAGTCGCTTGCGACGTGTGTATTAAAAAAAGGTAGCTCATGCCAGGCAAGTTGAGTCTCCTGCTCTAGAAAAATGTACTTTACCAGCCAATTTCATTTGCAAAAAGGTGACTTACTAGGTGTGCCATGCATCAGGGTTAGTTAGCTAGGGTGCTGTTTTGGGGAGAACCCAAGAGCATAGACTTCTCCTTATTCCCGTGTGCCAGGCTAATCTACTCTGTGGTGGAAGAGATGATTCCTGGTATTCCTTAGCCCTTCATTAGTTGAATGTGTTAAGTGGACTTGCTGGGGTACTTGAGGAGAGGTTGGGGAAACACTGATGGCTTATCTCGTGTGTGTCTCTCAGGAGACTATCACCATGGCGACGTTGACCCTTCTACTGCTTCTCAGCGCTGCCTTTACACTGGGTGACAGAATGACTTTGAACATAGCAAGTAAGAGTCAGCCTCACACTTTAAATCACGAGTGTCAAACTCATTCCACGGAGTGTCTTGCATCTGCAGTTGGCTTACCTTTCAATGAAGACCTAGACAACCAGGTGAGGGGAGTTCCTTACTAATTAGTGACCTAAATTGATCAATCGAGGGAGGAGCGAAAACCTGTAGACGCTCTGTGGAATGAGTTTGTGCTTTACATCATTGATTGTGTATGTTTTGTTGTAGTGTGGCATGACTGATCTCCAAATGTTATTTTTGATGCAAGGGTCAGTCTGGACTATCCTTTAAAGTCTGCTGCAATTTCGGAACCCTCCCTGTCTTCTCCTTTCAGATGATTTGGTGAGATTTGCAGCAGACCAAAGAAACCCATGCCCCAGAGGCTGGTTCCAATTTAATTCACGCTGCTTCATGTTTGTCAAAACTGCAAGGACATGGCCCAATGCAGAGGTATAATGCTTACCTTCTACAATTGAAGTCAACTTAGTTTTTTGAGTTAAAGGTGCTTTGGCCTTATTTTAACAGGCGCCTCATGTAAAATACTGAACCTCCCCTTAATATGCTGTAATTGCAATTTTCTATAGGCTTTTCAATATTGTGTGGAGTTGGGCCCTCTTGTATATTAGAACCCTCAAGGCATGGGTTAAGACTGAGATGAACTAATTCCTATATTTGAGAGTCCAGAAGACAAATTCTCAGACTGGACAACTGACTAATACTTCCATTATGACATGTCTTTGTCTCTGTGTACTGCTTGCTCTAGCGCCACTGTCAGTTACTTGGAGAAAAACTGAAGCCTGTGTACAACACTGTAAAGTACCTTGGCAAACCTGGCATCTGTGCACAGCTATGAAGAGTTCCAATTTCTACAGGCGGTGGTGTTGATCGCGACTGGCAGTTTCCCTCTTACCTGGATTGGTGGATTTGATGCTGTTCAAGCAAAGGTGGAAAAGGTACCCAAAGTGAAGATGCCTTAATACTTAAGACTAATAAAACCATCAGCTCAGAGTAGGTGTTAAGAACCTGGTCAGACAACTCTGTGCCAGGAGTAATCAACTCGCCAGTTTCTCAGCTGGTAATGACCACAGTTTGAGGTACCGCAGAGGAAAGATTGACATTCGCAACTCGAGTTCTACGTGGAATTTGGATATTACCATTATATCCACACTCCCATTTTAATAACTGTAAATTGCTTTGGCACAGTAGGCATGAAGTTACTTGCCTACCTTTTAACCAAACATAATTCAAGTAAACATGGCCCAATGTCATGTCTTTAAACTGATATGTGATTTTAAGTATTTAGGCATGTGAAGTCATTGTCAAAAGCAAAATAAATACTGTTGGTTGTAGGTCTAGATTTGAGTTGATCATCTCGAAATATCCAGAGCAATTGCCACAGATGATCCATTAGATGAACCAGATACTCCATTGGCCTCTAACGATGTGAAGAGTCTGCAATGTCGGGCAGATTCGAGGGACAGACACAATTCCGAGAGAAATGGTTTTCTCAGTTTCTGGCATGTCATGTGTGCTACTTGTATCAGTACTTGTAACAACCTAAGCATTACAAAACGTATATTTGCTCAAATAAGCCATTATGTTTTTCGTTAATGAAATTCGACATCTTATTGACGGCCATACAAAAACGAGTTGCTTGGTGACCAGGAAAAACGCTACCCGCTTGAGAAGGCAGATTTTGGGCTTAGTTACCCTTCTCGCTTCGCCTCTTCCTCTTTGCTATGGCGCAGAAACAACTTACTAGCTGTCTTTTTCTATTTTTGGGATTTCTAGAAATGTGGTTGTAGTATCAACACTTGTGTATTTTTTTCACCCAACAGTTCCATTGTCGGTCTGCACGTTTTGGTAGTGGTGGCTTTTACCGTTTTGTTGGAGGAAAGACCATGAGTGTTGTGCTTGCTGAACAATTTCTAAAATACATGTAACATTTGATACTGAGATCTCACTACTTCCACACAGGACAGGCTATGGTTCTGGAGTGACGGCTCCAAATTTGATCACGAGAGCTGGGCTGAAGGGGAGCCGAATAACCACAATGGTGCCAGAGAGCCATGTATTCAGATCAACTTTGGAGGTACATTATCATTCATCAAATTAAACTTTTTTTGAGCAAGTTTAACAAATAAATGTGACCTACTTTTCTATTTTCGTGTACATCGAGAGGTAATTTCTATTTCGTGTTTCCTCTTAAGATGAAAACGGCTGGAACGATGAATCATGTGGAAAGAGCTATCCCTCCGTGTGCTCCATAAGAACCTGTTTAATCCTTCAAACTGTCAATTGAAACCAGAAATGCTACTCTGGTGTCAGCATCCTAACTGCAAATGTTTCATGTTATAGTGAATTACTTTGAAGGTATTTGTTGCTGTAAAATACGTTTGACTTGTTGTGTAACTATTGTAGCTTGTCAATAAAACTGGTGTACGTATTTAATCTCATGAGTGGTTATTAAACATTGCTTCACTTTGTTTCTTGAAGAAGCAGTCTGGGTGTCTGTTCAGTGGGCATTTAAATTATTTGATTGTTGATCCATTGTTTCTTGAAGAATAGAATTCTCTTAGGACCCAAAAAGTTGTCTTACTCCACAAACATTAACGTAAACGAACAGTGTGTGTGTATATAGCTTTAAAATAAGTAGAAAATGATCATGCTGTTGTCAGAGCACTCTGTGAATTTTAAGTGTTACATTTCCCTACCCCATCTGTTCCCTATCCAATTTTATTTGTCACGTACACATGGTTAGCAGATGCTAATGCGAGTGTAGAGAAATGCTTGTGCTTCTAGTTCTAACCATGCAGTAATATCTAACAAGTTCACATATGTACATAAAACGATATATATTCAACCACAAGGGTGTATTAATGAGAGGGGGGGGGTGAATCATAATAGAGGCCTCCTGAAAGGATATTATTTCAGTGTAGATGAGGGCAGGTTAAAAGAAACATGACAGCCAGACAAGCCAGTGACTGAATCAAAAGGATTTACATCTGAATGGAGTGGACATCAGCTTACTTTGATCTGTAAGGTAAGTCACTTTAATGTGTCAAGCAGAATACACGTTTTCTTTGCCATTTCCCGAAACGTAGCAATGTTTAAGACATGGATTTCATGTAATGTTGACGAGGTACCCCAAAAAGTAGTTTGAATGTACGTTTCCATGTTACAAGCTAAACCAAGCTTGTTTAAACAGAAATGGTCGCAGAAATCAGCCTTGTTTGCATAGCGACGAAGAAAAGAACACAATGTAGGCTGATCTCAAATTCTAATCGATATAGCAATGAACGCTAATACTTGTTCGAATCCCATTGTGACACAGGGAGACAGTATTTGGCATGACAGGGCCCCATTGAATGTATTAGTCTCTCACTCATATAGCAAAATGTGTACAATTACTGGAATTTGGCTTTAAAACCGCAAAAATTTCTCTACACCTTATGGCAAAATGATAACACAATATGGCAGTCCCCGCACCACAATGTTCATTCCGTTGGGCATGCACAAATAGGTTGATTGCGCTCACAGAAAAGTGTAACTTTCCCTTAATCAGATTCTAGTTTCCAAATAATTCATTTAGTGCAACGATTTCATTAATGTATCAGTTTTGATCAGAGTATTCCACAAGACGAGCCAAGCTGATTCAAATTGTTCAGCACCGCATGATGTTTCACAGTTGAGCACCAAGATGTGGATAGCACACATGACATCATTGCCATTACCTCACGCTTGGTTTTGCAGGGGTCCTCCAATGTGCAAAGAAAACAACCCAAATGAATTTCCCAAAAGGAATCTGGTACATATGTTTGTGTGAAGTAACTATTTGTTCATTCATTCTCAAAGGGTATATGGTAACAAGGCTTGTTGATGCTCACATACACATGCTCTGCTAAGACCCGCTCAAGCCAGTGTCAAAAAGCCTCAACTTTTTTCCAAAAGCAAATTCCATCATCTCATACATGCCAATCAGCCAACAGGCTTACATAGGCTTTTAGCAATTATTGTTGGGGTTCTTATAATGGGGTAGACTCTGGCAAAGAGAGAGAGAGGCACTATCGATGCTACTGGTCGATGTTTGAAAAGAATACAGGAGCAGGGTAGGAATGAGCTTAACAAAAATGGCTATTCCTGCAGGTGATATCCAGTCAAAAGTTTGGACACGCCTACTCATTCCAGGGTTTTTCTTTATTCTCTACTATTTTCTACATTGTAGAATAATGACGACATCAAAACTATGACATAACACATATGGAATCATGTAGTAACCAGAAAAGTGTTAAACAAATCAAAAGCTATGTTATATTTGAGATTCTTCAAAGTAGCCACCCTTTGCCTTGATGACAGCTTTGCACACTCTTGGCATTCTCTTATCCAGATTCATGAGGTTGTGTTGTGGCAAGGTAGGGGAGGTATAAAGTAGATAGCCCTGTTTGGTAAAAGACCAAGTCCATTTATTTGACAAGAACAGCTCAAATAAGCAAAGAGAAATGACAGTCCATCATTGCTTTAAGACATGAAGGTCAGTCAATGCGGAACATTTCAAGAACTTTGAAAGTTTCTTCAATTGCAGTCGCAAAAACCATCAAGCGCTATGATGAAACTGGCTCTCCCGAGGACCGCCACAGGAAAGGAAGACCCAGAGTTACCTCTGCTGCAGAGGATAAGTTCATTAGAGTTACCAGCCTCAGAAATTGCAGCCCAAATAAATGCTTCACAGAGTTGAAGTAACAGACACATCTCAACATCAACTGTTCAGAGGAGACTGCGTGAATCAGGCCTTCATGTCAAACTGCTGCAAAGAAACCACTCCTAAAGGACACCGATAAGAACAAGAGACTTGCTTGGGCCAAGAAACACGAGCAATGGACATTAGACCGGTGGAAATCTGTCCTTTGGTCTGATTAGTGTGTCTTTGTGAGATGCAGAGTAGGTGAACGAATGATCTCCGCATGTGTGGTTCCCACCGTGAAGCATGGAGTAGGAGGTGTGATGGTGCTTTGCTGGTAACACTGTCTGTGTTTTATTTAGAATTCAAGGCACGCTTAACCAGCATGGCTACCACAGCATTCTGCAGCGATACACCATCCCATCTGGTTTGCGCTTAGTGGGACTATCATTTGTTTTTCAACAGGACAACGACCCAACATACCTCCAGGCTGTTTGACCAATAAGGTAGAGGGATGTAGTGTTGCATCAGACCGCCCTGGCCTCCACAATCACCCAACCTCAACCCAATTGAGATGGTTTGGGATGAGTTGGACCGCAGAGTTAAGGAAAAGCAGCAAACAAGTGCTCAACATATGTGGGAATTCCTTTAAGAATGTTGGAAAAGCATACCAGGTGAAGCTGGTTGAGAGAAGGGTGTACAAAGCTGTCATCAAGTTTAAAGGTGGCTACTTTGAAGAATCTAACATATATTTGGTTTCGTGTAACACTTTTTTTGGTTACCTCATGATTCCATATGTGTTATTTCACAGTTTTGAGGTCTTCACTATTATTCTACAAAGAAAATAGTAAAAATAAAGAAAAAGCCTTGAATGAGTAGGTGTGTCCAAACTTTTGACTGGTACTGTATATATGTATATATGTTAACTTTTTATAGATTTGTTACATTTTCACAAAAGTTGTGCTATAATAGTGGACCAATAGAGCGCCTGTAGCACAGGCAAAGATATTTTTCCAGCACCCCAATTGAAAATAACATTCATTAAAAGTACCCTGCACCAACAAACTTCTTCCCGTGGCTATACGTTTTGGTTTCTGCCCTAACACAACACAGCTGATTCAAATGATAAAAGCTTGATGATTAGTTGATTATTTGACCGGTTAAAGGATGAGAGTGGGAGGGGTCTGACTGGATGGGTCCTTAAAAAAGGAGAGCAGGAAGCAGTAGAACTCAACTCACAAACAGAGCGCTGACATGACCAGACTACAGGTGAGAGTTCAACATAGTCATCTAGTACTGTATCTGCTTTCATCCCAAATGGTAACTTATGACCAGTACCCATCGGGCATATGTGACCCTATTCAAATGTAGTGCGTTACATAGGACAGGGGTCTCCAACAGGTCATGGTAGTTTGCCAAACAATTCAGATTTTTAAAATAGATTTTTTCACGTGTCAAACAACTGTCAAACAAATCTCAAGTATCAGACACTGCAAGTTACTAAATCAACGCGACTTGACGTTATCCCACCTCTGGTTAGTCAACTATTGGCTTAAAACGTCACATTTAAAACCATATCTGCCAATTAATTTCCAGCAATATTGCCCTGTCTGTCGCTCACTCCCTGTGTAGCCAGTTGATGCCTAGTGGGTTGCCAGATTCTTTCACGACTAAGTATTAACTGCAAGGTATACTTGTCAAAAGTATAGAAATTGTATCTATTGTTATTTGCAAACCTTGCCATGAAATGAGCAGCAATTGGCAATACAGAACCATCGCTAGACTGGCACATTCGACCACGCATTGCTTTCTCATGTGTTACTTTTCTTCCAGACATAAAATAAATGATATTCTGATGTGATTTAAGCACTGCCATGGACTCAGAACATTACATGTTGTTCTCCATTACCAATTGTAATTGAGTGGCAAACCAGGAAATTGAACTGAGAACATTTATGAAAATGGCTGTAATTTGGGGTTTAAAATCACAGCTTTTTTTTATAGGGCCCCTTTAGTAGTTTATTACCCATTTTACTGTGTCTTTTGCCAGAACGGTACACTGAAGAGTTGTAAGGGCAGAGAAGAATGAGCCTATTTGAAAGAAGTCGCTTGCGACGTGTGTATTAAAAAAAGGTAGCTCATGCCAGGCAAGTTGAGTCTCCTGCTCTAGAAAAATGTACTTTACCAGCCAATTTCATTTGCAAAAAGGTGACTTACTAGGTGTGCCATGCATCGGGGTTAGTTAGCTAGGGTGCTGTTTTGGGGAGAACCCAAGAGCATAGACTTCTCCTTATTCCCGTGTGCCAGGCTAATCTACTCTGTGGTGGAAGAGATGATTCCTGGTATTCCTTAGCCCTTCATTAGTTGAATGTGTTAAGTGGACTTGCTGGGGTACTTGAGGAGAGGTTGGGGAAACACTGATGGCTTATCTCGTGTGTCTCTCAGGAGACTATCACCATGGCGACGTTGACCCTTCTACTGCTTCTCAGCGCTGCCTTTACACTGGGTGACAGAATGACTTTGAACATAGCAAGTAAGAGTCAGCCTCACACTTTAAATCACGAGTGTCAAACTCATTCCACGGAGTGTCTTGCATCTGCAGTTGGCTTACCTTTCAATGAAGACCTAGACAACCAGGTGAGGGGAGTTCCTTACTAATTAGTGACCTAAATTGATCAATCGAGGGAGGAGCGAAAACCTGTAGACGCTCTGTGGAATGAGTTTGTGCTTTACATCATTGATTGTGTATGTTTTGTTGTAGTGTGGCATGACTGATCTCCAAATGTTATTTTTGATGCAAGGGTCAGTCTGGACTATCCTTTAAAGTCTGCTGCAATTTCGGAACCCTCCCTGTCTTCTCCTTTCAGATGATTTGGTGAGATTTGCAGCAGACCAAAGAAACCCATGCCCCAGAGGCTGGTTCCAATTTAATTCACGCTGCTTCATGTTTGTCAAAACTGCAAGGACATGGCCCAATGCAGAGGTATAATGCTTACCTTCTACAATTGAAGTCAACTTAGTTTTTTGAGTTAAAGGTGCTTTGGCCTTATTTTAACAGGCGCCTCATGTAAAATACTGAACCTCCCCTTAATATGCTGTAATTGCAATTTTCTATAGGCTTTTCAATATTGTGTGGAGTTGGGCCCTCTTGTATATTAGAACCCTCAAGGCATGGGTTAAGACTGAGATGAACTAATTCCTATATTTGAGAGTCCAGAAGACAAATTCTCAGACTGGACAACTGACTAATACTTCCATTATGACATGTCTTTGTCTCTGTGTACTGCTTGCTCTAGCGCCACTGTCAGTTACTTGGAGAAAAACTGAAGCCTGTGTACAACACTGTAAAGTACCTTGGCGCAAACCTGGCATCTGTGCACAGCTATGAAGAGTTCCAATTTCTACAGGCGGTGGTGTTGATCGCGACTGGCAGTTTCCCTCTTACCTGGATTGGTGGATTTGATGCTGTTCAAGCAAAGGTGGAAAAGGTACCCAAAGTGAAGATGCCTTAATACTTAAGACTAATAAAACCATCAGCTCAGAGTAGGTGTTAAGACACTGGTCAGACAACTCTGTGCCAGGAGTAATCAACTCGCCAGTTTCTCAGCTGGTAATGACCACAGTTTGAGGTACCGCAGAGGAAAGATTGACATTCGCAACTCGAGTTCTACGTGGAATTTGGATATTACCATTATATCCACACTCCCATTTTAATAACTGTAAATTGCTTTGGCACAGTAGGCATGAAGTTACTTGCCTACCTTTTAACCAAACATAATTCAAGTAAACATGGCCCAATGTCATGTCTTTAAACTGATATGTGATTTTAAGTATTTAGGCATGTGAAGTCATTGTCAAAAGCAAAATAAATACTGTTGGTTGTAGGTCTAGATTTGAGTTGATCATCTCGAAATATCCAGAGCAATTGCCACAGATGACCCATTAGATGAACCAGATACTCCATTGGCCTCTAACGATGTGAAGAGTCTGCAATGTCGGGCAGATTCGAGGGACAGACACAATTCCGAGAGAAATGGTTTTCTCAGTTTCTGGCATGTCATGTGTGCTACTTGTATCAGTACTTGTAACAACCTAAGCATTACAAAACGTATATTTGCTCAAATAAGCCATTATGTTTTTCGTTAATGAAATTCGACATCTTATTGACGGCCATACAAAAACGAGTTGCTTGGTGACCAGGAAAAACGCTACCCGCTTGAGAAGGCAGATTTTGGGCTTAGTTACCCTTCTCGCTTCGCCTCTTCCTCTTTGCTATGGCGCAGAAACAACTTACTAGCTGTCTTTTTCTATTTTTGGGATTTCTAGAAATGTGGTTGTAGTATCAACACTTGTGTATTTTTTTCACCCAACAGTTCCATTGTCGGTCTGCACGTTTTGGTAGTGGTGGCTTTTACCGTTTTGTTGGAGGAAAGACCATGAGTGTTGTGCTTGCTGAACAATTTCTAAAATACATGTAACATTTGATACTGAGATCTCACTACTTCCACACAGGACAGGCTATGGTTCTGGAGTGACGGCTCCAAATTTGATCACGAGAGCTGGGCTGAAGGGGAGCCGAATAACCACAATGGTGCCAGAGAGCCATGTATTCAGATCAACTTTGGAGGTACATTATCATTCATCAAATTAAACTTTTTTTGAGCAAGTTTAACAAATAAATGTGACCTACTTTTCTATTTTCGTGTACATCGAGAGGTAATTTCTATTTCGTGTTTCCTCTTAAGATGAAAACGGCTGGAACGATGAATCATGTGGAAAGAGCTATCCCTCCGTGTGCTCCATAAGAACCTGTTTAATCCTTCAAACTGTCAATTGAAACCAGAAATGCTACTCTGGTGTCAGCATCCTAACTGCAAATGTTTCATGTTATAGTGAATTACTTTGAAGGTATTTGTTGCTGTAAAATACGTTTGACTTGTTGTGTAACTATTGTAGCTTGTCAATAAAACTGGTGTACGTATTTAATCTCATGAGTGGTTATTAAACATTGCTTCACTTTGTTTCTTGAAGAAGCAGTCTGGGTGTCTGTTCAGTGGGCATTTAAATTATTTGATTGTTGATCCATTGTTTCTTGAAGAATAGAATTCTCTTAGGACCCAAAAAGTTGTCTTACTCCACAAACATTAACGTAAACGAACAGTGTGTGTGTATATAGCTTTAAAATAAGTAGAAAATGATCATGCTGTTGTCAGAGCACTCTGTGAATTTTAAGTGTTACATTTCCCTACCCCATCTGTTCCCTATCCAATTTTATTTGTCACGTACACATGGTTAGCAGATGCTAATGCGAGTGTAGAGAAATGCTTGTGCTTCTAGTTCTAACCATGCAGTAATATCTAACAAGTTCACATATGTACATAAAACGATATATATTCAACCACAAGGGTGTATTAATGAGAGGGGGGGGGTGAATCATAATAGAGGCCTCCTGAAAGGATATTATTTCAGTGTAGATGAGGGCAGGTTAAAAGAAACATGACAGCCAGACAAGCCAGTGACTGAATCAAAAGGATTTACATCTGAATGGAGTGGACATCAGCTTACTTTGATCTGTAAGGTAAGTCACTTTAATGTGTCAAGCAGAATACACGTTTTCTTTGCCATTTCCCGAAACGTAGCAATGTTTAAGACATGGATTTCATGTAATGTTGACGAGGTACCCCAAAAAGTAGTTTGAATGTACGTTTCCATGTTACAAGCTAAACCAAGCTTGTTTAAACAGAAATGGTCGCAGAAATCAGCCTTGTTTGCATAGCGACGAAGAAAAGAACACAATGTAGGCTGATCTCAAATTCTAATCGATATAGCAATGAACGCTAATACTTGTTCGAATCCCATTGTGACACAGGGAGACAGTATTTGGCATGACAGGGCCCCATTGAATGTATTAGTCTCTCACTCATATAGCAAAATGTGTACAATTACTGGAATTTGGCTTTAAAACCGCAAAAATTTCTCTACACCTTATGGCAAAATGATAACACAATATGGCAGTCCCCGCACCACAATGTTCATTCCGTTGGGCATGCACAAATAGGTTGATTGCGCTCACAGAAAAGTGTAACTTTCCCTTAATCAGATTCTAGTTTCCAAATAATTCATTTAGTGCAACGATTTCATTAATGTATCAGTTTTGATCAGAGTATTCCACAAGACGAGCCAAGCTGATTCAAATTGTTCAGCACCGCATGATGTTTCACAGTTGAGCACCAAGATGTGGATAGCACACATGACATCATTGCCATTACCTCACGCTTGGTTTTGCAGGGGTCCTCCAATGTGCAAAGAAAACAACCCAAATGAATTTCCCAAAAGGAATCTGGTACATATGTTTGTGTGAAGTAACTATTTGTTCATTCATTCTCAAAGGGTATATGGTAACAAGGCTTGTTGATGCTCACATACACATGCTCTGCTAAGACCCGCTCAAGCCAGTGTCAAAAAGCCTCAACTTTTTTCCAAAAGCAAATTCCATCATCTCATACATGCCAATCAGCCAACAGGCTTACATAGGCTTTTAGCAATTATTGTTGGGGTTCTTATAATGGGGTAGACTCTGGCAAAGAGAGAGAGAGGCACTATCGATGCTACTGGTCGATGTTTGAAAAGAATACAGGAGCAGGGTAGGAATGAGCTTAACAAAAATGGCTATTCCTGCAGGTGATATCCAGTCAAAAGTTTGGACACGCCTACTCATTCCAGGGTTTTTCTTTATTCTCTACTATTTTCTACATTGTAGAATAATGACGACATCAAAACTATGACATAACACATATGGAATCATGTAGTAACCAGAAAAGTGTTAAACAAATCAAAAGCTATGTTATATTTGAGATTCTTCAAAGTAGCCACCCTTTGCCTTGATGACAGCTTTGCACACTCTTGGCATTCTCTTATCCAGATTCATGAGGTTGTGTTGTGGCAAGGTAGGGGAGGTATAAAGTAGATAGCCCTGTTTGGTAAAAGACCAAGTCCATTTATTTGACAAGAACAGCTCAAATAAGCAAAGAGAAATGACAGTCCATCATTGCTTTAAGACATGAAGGTCAGTCAATGCGGAACATTTCAAGAACTTTGAAAGTTTCTTCAATTGCAGTCGCAAAAACCATCAAGCGCTATGATGAAACTGGCTCTCCCGAGGACCGCCACAGGAAAGGAAGACCCAGAGTTACCTCTGCTGCAGAGGATAAGTTCATTAGAGTTACCAGCCTCAGAAATTGCAGCCCAAATAAATGCTTCACAGAGTTGAAGTAACAGACACATCTCAACATCAACTGTTCAGAGGAGACTGCGTGAATCAGGCCTTCATGTCAAACTGCTGCAAAGAAACCACTCCTAAAGGACACCGATAAGAACAAGAGACTTGCTTGGGCCAAGAAACACGAGCAATGGACATTAGACCGGTGGAAATCTGTCCTTTGGTCTGATTAGTGTGTCTTTGTGAGATGCAGAGTAGGTGAACGAATGATCTCCGCATGTGTGGTTCCCACCGTGAAGCATGGAGTAGGAGGTGTGATGGTGCTTTGCTGGTAACACTGTCTGTGTTTTATTTAGAATTCAAGGCACGCTTAACCAGCATGGCTACCACAGCATTCTGCAGCGATACACCATCCCATCTGGTTTGCGCTTAGTGGGACTATCATTTGTTTTTCAACAGGACAACGACCCAACATACCTCCAGGCTGTTTGACCAATAAGGTAGAGGGATGTAGTGTTGCATCAGACCGCCCTGGCCTCCACAATCACCCAACCTCAACCCAATTGAGATGGTTTGGGATGAGTTGGACCGCAGAGTTAAGGAAAAGCAGCAAACAAGTGCTCAACATATGTGGGAATTCCTTTAAGAATGTTGGAAAAGCATACCAGGTGAAGCTGGTTGAGAGAAGGGTGTACAAAGCTGTCATCAAGTTTAAAGGTGGCTACTTTGAAGAATCTAACATATATTTGGTTTCGTGTAACACTTTTTTTGGTTACCTCATGATTCCATATGTGTTATTTCACAGTTTTGAGGTCTTCACTATTATTCTACAAAGAAAATAGTAAAAATAAAGAAAAAGCCTTGAATGAGTAGGTGTGTCCAAACTTTTGACTGGTACTGTATATATGTATATATGTTAACTTTTTATAGATTTGTTACATTTTCACAAAAGTTGTGCTATAATAGTGGACCAATAGAGCGCCTGTAGCACAGGCAAAGATATTTTTCCAGCACCCCAATTGAAAATAACATTCATTAAAAGTACCCTGCACCAACAAACTTCTTCCCGTGGCTATACGTTTTGGTTTCTGCCCTAACACAACACAGCTGATTCAAATGATAAAAGCTTGATGATTAGTTGATTATTTGACCGGTTAAAGGATGAGAGTGGGAGGGGTCTGACTGGATGGGTCCTTAAAAAAGGAGAGCAGGAAGCAGTAGAACTCAACTCACAAACAGAGCGCTGACATGACCAGACTACAGGTGAGAGTTCAACATAGTCATCTAGTACTGTATCTGCTTTCATCCCAAATGGTAACTTATGACCAGTACCCATCGGGCATATGTGACCCTATTCAAATGTAGTGCGTTACATAGGACAGGGGTCTCCAACAGGTCATGGTAGTTTGCCAAACAATTCAGATTTTTAAAATAGATTTTTTCACGTGTCAAACAACTGTCAAACAAATCTCAAGTATCAGACACTGCAAGTTACTAAATCAACGCGACTTGACGTTATCCCACCTCTGGTTAGTCAACTATTGGCTTAAAACGTCACATTTAAAACCATATCTGCCAATTAATTTCCAGCAATATTGCCCTGTCTGTCGCTCACTCCCTGTGTAGCCAGTTGATGCCTAGTGGGTTGCCAGATTCTTTCACGACTAAGTATTAACTGCAAGGTATACTTGTCAAAAGTATAGAAATTGTATCTATTGTTATTTGCAAACCTTGCCATGAAATGAGCAGCAATTGGCAATACAGAACCATCGCTAGACTGGCACATTCGACCACGCATTGCTTTCTCATGTGTTACTTTTCTTCCAGACATAAAATAAATGATATTCTGATGTGATTTAAGCACTGCCATGGACTCAGAACATTACATGTTGTTCTCCATTACCAATTGTAATTGAGTGGCAAACCAGGAAATTGAACTGAGAACATTTATGAAAATGGCTGTAATTTGGGGTTTAAAATCACAGCTTTTTTTTATAGGGCCCCTTTAGTAGTTTATTACCCATTTTACTGTGTCTTTTGCCAGAACGGTACACTGAAGAGTTGTAAGGGCAGAGAAGAATGAGCCTATTTGAAAGAAGTCGCTTGCGACGTGTGTATTAAAAAAAGGTAGCTCATGCCAGGCAAGTTGAGTCTCCTGCTCTAGAAAAATGTACTTTACCAGCCAATTTCATTTGCAAAAAGGTGACTTACTAGGTGTGCCATGCATCGGGGTTAGTTAGCTAGGGTGCTGTTTTGGGGAGAACCCAAGAGCATAGACTTCTCCTTATTCCCGTGTGCCAGGCTAATCTACTCTGTGGTGGAAGAGATGATTCCTGGTATTCCTTAGCCCTTCATTAGTTGAATGTGTTAAGTGGACTTGCTGGGGTACTTGAGGAGAGGTTGGGGAAACACTGATGGCTTATCTCGTGTGTGTCTCTCAGGAGACTATCACCATGGCGACGTTGACCCTTCTACTGCTTCTCAGCGCTGCCTTTACACTGGGTGACAGAATGACTTTGAACATAGCAAGTAAGAGTCAGCCTCACACTTTAAATCACGAGTGTCAAACTCATTCCACGGAGTGTCTTGCATCTGCAGTTGGCTTACCTTTCAATGAAGACCTAGACAACCAGGTGAGGGGAGTTCCTTACTAATTAGTGACCTAAATTGATCAATCGAGGGAGGAGCGAAAACCTGTAGACGCTCTGTGGAATGAGTTTGTGCTTTACATCATTGATTGTGTATGTTTTGTTGTAGTGTGGCATGACTGATCTCCAAATGTTATTTTTGATGCAAGGGTCAGTCTGGACTATCCTTTAAAGTCTGCTGCAATTTCGGAACCCTCCCTGTCTTCTCCTTTCAGATGATTTGGTGAGATTTGCAGCAGACCAAAGAAACCCATGCCCCAGAGGCTGGTTCCAATTTAATTCACGCTGCTTCATGTTTGTCAAAACTGCAAGGACATGGCCCAATGCAGAGGTATAATGCTTACCTTCTACAATTGAAGTCAACTTAGTTTTTTGAGTTAAAGGTGCTTTGGCCTTATTTTAACAGGCGCCTCATGTAAAATACTGAACCTCCCCTTAATATGCTGTAATTGCAATTTTCTATAGGCTTTTCAATATTGTGTGGAGTTGGGCCCTCTTGTATATTAGAACCCTCAAGGCATGGGTTAAGACTGAGATGAACTAATTCCTATATTTGAGAGTCCAGAAGACAAATTCTCAGACTGGACAACTGACTAATACTTCCATTATGACATGTCTTTGTCTCTGTGTACTGCTTGCTCTAGCGCCACTGTCAGTTACTTGGAGAAAAACTGAAGCCTGTGTACAACACTGTAAAGTACCTTGGCGCAAACCTGGCATCTGTGCACAGCTATGAAGAGTTCCAATTTCTACAGGCGGTGGTGTTGATCGCGACTGGCAGTTTCCCTCTTACCTGGATTGGTGGATTTGATGCTGTTCAAGCAAAGGTGGAAAAGGTACCCAAAGTGAAGATGCCTTAATACTTAAGACTAATAAAACCATCAGCTCAGAGTAGGTGTTAAGAACCTGGTCAGACAACTCTGTGCCAGGAGTAATCAACTCGCCAGTTTCTCAGCTGGTAATGACCACAGTTTGAGGTACCGCAGAGGAAAGATTGACATTCGCAACTCGAGTTCTACGTGGAATTTGGATATTACCATTATATCCACACTCCCATTTTAATAACTGTAAATTGCTTTGGCACAGTAGGCATGAAGTTACTTGCCTACCTTTTAACCAAACATAATTCAAGTAAACATGGCCCAATGTCATGTCTTTAAACTGATATGTGATTTTAAGTATTTAGGCATGTGAAGTCATTGTCAAAAGCAAAATAAATACTGTTGGTTGTAGGTCTAGATTTGAGTTGATCATCTCGAAATATCCAGAGCAATTGCCACAGATGATCCATTAGATGAACCAGATACTCCATTGGCCTCTAACGATGTGAAGAGTCTGCAATGTCGGGCAGATTCGAGGGACAGACACAATTCCGAGAGAAATGGTTTTCTCAGTTTCTGGCATGTCATGTGTGCTACTTGTATCAGTACTTGTAACAACCTAAGCATTACAAAACGTATATTTGCTCAAATAAGCCATTATGTTTTTCGTTAATGAAATTCGACATCTTATTGACGGCCATACAAAAACGAGTTGCTTGGTGACCAGGAAAAACGCTACCCGCTTGAGAAGGCAGATTTTGGGCTTAGTTACCCTTCTCGCTTCGCCTCTTCCTCTTTGCTATGGCGCAGAAACAACTTACTAGCTGTCTTTTTCTATTTTTGGGATTTCTAGAAATGTGGTTGTAGTATCAACACTTGTGTATTTTTTTCACCCAACAGTTCCATTGTCGGTCTGCACGTTTTGGTAGTGGTGGCTTTTACCGTTTTGTTGGAGGAAAGACCATGAGTGTTGTGCTTGCTGAACAATTTCTAAAATACATGTAACATTTGATACTGAGATCTCACTACTTCCACACAGGACAGGCTATGGTTCTGGAGTGACGGCTCCAAATTTGATCACGAGAGCTGGGCTGAAGGGGAGCCGAATAACCACAATGGTGCCAGAGAGCCATGTATTCAGATCAACTTTGGAGGTACATTATCATTCATCAAATTAAACTTTTTTTGAGCAAGTTTAACAAATAAATGTGACCTACTTTTCTATTTTCGTGTACATCGAGAGGTAATTTCTATTTCGTGTTTCCTCTTAAGATGAAAACGGCTGGAACGATGAATCATGTGGAAAGAGCTATCCCTCCGTGTGCTCCATAAGAACCTGTTTAATCCTTCAAACTGTCAATTGAAACCAGAAATGCTACTCTGGTGTCAGCATCCTAACTGCAAATGTTTCATGTTATAGTGAATTACTTTGAAGGTATTTGTTGCTGTAAAATACGTTTGACTTGTTGTGTAACTATTGTAGCTTGTCAATAAAACTGGTGTACGTATTTAATCTCATGAGTGGTTATTAAACATTGCTTCACTTTGTTTCTTGAAGAAGCAGTCTGGGTGTCTGTTCAGTGGGCATTTAAATTATTTGATTGTTGATCCATTGTTTCTTGAAGAATAGAATTCTCTTAGGACCCAAAAAGTTGTCTTACTCCACAAACATTAACGTAAACGAACAGTGTGTGTGTATATAGCTTTAAAATAAGTAGAAAATGATCATGCTGTTGTCAGAGCACTCTGTGAATTTTAAGTGTTACATTTCCCTACCCCATCTGTTCCCTATCCAATTTTATTTGTCACGTACACATGGTTAGCAGATGCTAATGCGAGTGTAGAGAAATGCTTGTGCTTCTAGTTCTAACCATGCAGTAATATCTAACAAGTTCACATATGTACATAAAACGATATATATTCAACCACAAGGGTGTATTAATGAGAGGGGGGGGGGGGGGGGGGTGAAACATAATAGAGGCCACCTGAAAGGATATTATTTCAGTGTAGATTAGGGCAGGTTAAAAGAAAAACATGACAGCCAGACAAGCCAGTGACTGAATCAAAAGGATTTACATCTGAATGGAGTGGACATCAGCTTACTTTGATCTGTAAGGTAAGTCACTTTAATGTGTCAAGCAGAATACACGTTTTCTTTGCCATTTCCCGAAACGTAGCAATGTTTAAGACATGGATTTCATGTAATGTTGACGAGGTACCCCAAAAAGTAGTTTGAATGTACGTTTCCATGTTACAAGCTAAACCAAGCTTGTTTAAACAGAAATGGTCGCAGAAATCAGCCTTGTTTGCATAGCGACGAAGAAAAGAACACAATGTAGGCTGATCTCAAATTCTAATCGATATAGCAATGAACGCTAATACTTGTTCGAATCCCATTGTGACACAGGGAGACAGTATTTGGCATGACAGGGCCCCATTGAATGTATTAGTCTCTCACTCATATAGCAAAATGTGTACAATTACTGGAATTTGGCTTTAAAACCGCAAAAATTTCTCTACACCTTATGGCAAAATGATAACACAATATGGCAGTCCCCGCACCACAATGTTCATTCCGTTGGGCATGCACAAATAGGTTGATTGCGCTCACAGAAAAGTGTAACTTTCCCTTAATCAGATTCTAGTTTCCAAATAATTCATTTAGTGCAACGATTTCATTAATGTATCAGTTTTGATCAGAGTATTCCACAAGACGAGCCAAGCTGATTCAAATTGTTCAGCACCGCATGATGTTTCACAGTTGAGCACCAAGATGTGGATAGCACACATGACATCATTGCCATTACCTCACGCTTGGTTTTGCAGGGGTCCTCCAATGTGCAAAGAAAACAACCCAAATGAATTTCCCAAAAGGAATCTGGTACATATGTTTGTGTGAAGTAACTATTTGTTCATTCATTCTCAAAGGGTATATGGTAACAAGGCTTGTTGATGCTCACATACACATGCTCTGCTAAGACCCGCTCAAGCCAGTGTCAAAAAGCCTCAACTTTTTTCCAAAAGCAAATTCCATCATCTCATACATGCCAATCAGCCAACAGGCTTACATAGGCTTTTAGCAATTATTGTTGGGGTTCTTATAATGGGGTAGACTCTGGCAAAGAGAGAGAGAGGCACTATCGATGCTACTGGTCGATGTTTGAAAAGAATACAGGAGCAGGGTAGGAATGAGCTTAACAAAAATGGCTATTCCTGCAGGTGATATCCAGTCAAAAGTTTGGACACGCCTACTCATTCCAGGGTTTTTCTTTATTCTCTACTATTTTCTACATTGTAGAATAATGACGACATCAAAACTATGACATAACACATATGGAATCATGTAGTAACCAGAAAAGTGTTAAACAAATCAAAAGCTATGTTATATTTGAGATTCTTCAAAGTAGCCACCCTTTGCCTTGATGACAGCTTTGCACACTCTTGGCATTCTCTTATCCAGATTCATGAGGTTGTGTTGTGGCAAGGTAGGGGAGGTATAAAGTAGATAGCCCTGTTTGGTAAAAGACCAAGTCCATTTATTTGACAAGAACAGCTCAAATAAGCAAAGAGAAATGACAGTCCATCATTGCTTTTCAAGAACTTTGAAAGTTTCTTCAATTGCAGTCGCAAAAACCATCAAGCGCTATGATGAAACTGGCTCTCCCGAGGACCGCCACAGGAAAGGAAGACCCAGAGTTACCTCTGCTGCAGAGGATAAGTTCATTAGAGTTACCAGCCTCAGAAATTGCAGCCCAAATAAATGCTTCACAGAGTTGAAGTAACAGACACATCTCAACATCAACTGTTCAGAGGAGACTGCGTGAATCAGGCCTTCATGTCAAACTGCTGCAAAGAAACCACTCCTAAAGGACACCGATAAGAACAAGAGACTTGCTTGGGCCAAGAAACACGAGCAATGGACATTAGACCGGTGGAAATCTGTCCTTTGGTCTGATTAGTGTGTCTTTGTGAGATGCAGAGTAGGTGAACGAATGATCTCCGCATGTGTGGTTCCCACCGTGAAGCATGGAGTAGGAGGTGTGATGGTGCTTTGCTGGTAACACTGTCTGTGTTTTATTTAGAATTCAAGGCACGCTTAACCAGCATGGCTACCACAGCATTCTGCAGCGATACACCATCCCATCTGGTTTGCGCTTAGTGGGACTATCATTTGTTTTTCAACAGGACAACGACCCAACATACCTCCAGGCTGTTTGACCAATAAGGTAGAGGGATGTAGTGTTGCATCAGACCGCCCTGGCCTCCACAATCACCCAACCTCAACCCAATTGAGATGGTTTGGGATGAGTTGGACCGCAGAGTTAAGGAAAAGCAGCAAACAAGTGCTCAACATATGTGGGAATTCCTTTAAGAATGTTGGAAAAGCATACCAGGTGAAGCTGGTTGAGAGAAGGGTGTACAAAGCTGTCATCAAGTTTAAAGGTGGCTACTTTGAAGAATCTAACATATATTTGGTTTCGTGTAACACTTTTTTTGGTTACCTCATGATTCCATATGTGTTATTTCACAGTTTTGAGGTCTTCACTATTATTCTACAAAGAAAATAGTAAAAATAAAGAAAAAGCCTTGAATGAGTAGGTGTGTCCAAACTTTTGACTGGTACTGTATATATGTATATATGTTAACTTTTTATAGATTTGTTACATTTTCACAAAAGTTGTGCTATAATAGTGGACCAATAGAGCGCCTGTAGCACAGGCAAAGATATTTTTCCAGCACCCCAATTGAAAATAACATTCATTAAAAGTACCCTGCACCAACAAACTTCTTCCCGTGGCTATACGTTTTGGTTTCTGCCCTAACACAACACAGCTGATTCAAATGATAAAAGCTTGATGATTAGTTGATTATTTGACCGGTTAAAGGATGAGAGTGGGAGGGGTCTGACTGGATGGGTCCTTAAAAAAGGAGAGCAGGAAGCAGTAGAACTCAACTCACAAACAGAGCGCTGACATGACCAGACTACAGGTGAGAGTTCAACATAGTCATCTAGTACTGTATCTGCTTTCATCCCAAATGGTAACTTATGACCAGTACCCATCGGGCATATGTGACCCTATTCAAATGTAGTGCGTTACATAGGACAGGGGTCTCCAACAGGTCATGGTAGTTTGCCAAACAATTCAGATTTTTAAAATAGATTTTTTCACGTGTCAAACAACTGTCAAACAAATCTCAAGTATCAGACACTGCAAGTTACTAAATCAACGCGACTTGACGTTATCCCACCTCTGGTTAGTCAACTATTGGCTTAAAACGTCACATTTAAAACCATATCTGCCAATTAATTTCCAGCAATATTGCCCTGTCTGTCGCTCACTCCCTGTGTAGCCAGTTGATGCCTAGTGGGTTGCCAGATTCTTTCACGACTAAGTATTAACTGCAAGGTATACTTGTCAAAAGTATAGAAATTGTATCTATTGTTATTTGCAAACCTTGCCATGAAATGAGCAGCAATTGGCAATACAGAACCATCGCTAGACTGGCACATTCGACCACGCATTGCTTTCTCATGTGTTACTTTTCTTCCAGACATAAAATAAATGATATTCTGATGTGATTTAAGCACTGCCATGGACTCAGAACATTACATGTTGTTCTCCATTACCAATTGTAATTGAGTGGCAAACCAGGAAATTGAACTGAGAACATTTATGAAAATGGCTGTAATTTGGGGTTTAAAATCACAGCTTTTTTTTATAGGGCCCCTTTAGTAGTTTATTACCCATTTTACTGTGTCTTTTGCCAGAACGGTACACTGAAGAGTTGTAAGGGCAGAGAAGAATGAGCCTATTTGAAAGAAGTCGCTTGCGACGTGTGTATTAAAAAAAGGTAGCTCATGCCAGGCAAGTTGAGTCTCCTGCTCTAGAAAAATGTACTTTACCAGCCAATTTCATTTGCAAAAAGGTGACTTACTAGGTGTGCCATGCATCGGGGTTAGTTAGCTAGGGTGCTGTTTTGGGGAGAACCCAAGAGCATAGACTTCTCCTTATTCCCGTGTGCCAGGCTAATCTACTCTGTGGTGGAAGAGATGATTCCTGGTATTCCTTAGCCCTTCATTAGTTGAATGTGTTAAGTGGACTTGCTGGGGTACTTGAGGAGAGGTTGGGGAAACACTGATGGCTTATCTCGTGTGTCTCTCAGGAGACTATCACCATGGCGACGTTGACCCTTCTACTGCTTCTCAGCGCTGCCTTTACACTGGGTGACAGAATGACTTTGAACATAGCAAGTAAGAGTCAGCCTCACACTTTAAATCACGAGTGTCAAACTCATTCCACGGAGTGTCTTGCATCTGCAGTTGGCTTACCTTTCAATGAAGACCTAGACAACCAGGTGAGGGGAGTTCCTTACTAATTAGTGACCTAAATTGATCAATCGAGGGAGGAGCGAAAACCTGTAGACGCTCTGTGGAATGAGTTTGTGCTTTACATCATTGATTGTGTATGTTTTGTTGTAGTGTGGCATGACTGATCTCCAAATGTTATTTTTGATGCAAGGGTCAGTCTGGACTATCCTTTAAAGTCTGCTGCAATTTCGGAACCCTCCCTGTCTTCTCCTTTCAGATGATTTGGTGAGATTTGCAGCAGACCAAAGAAACCCATGCCCCAGAGGCTGGTTCCAATTTAATTCACGCTGCTTCATGTTTGTCAAAACTGCAAGGACATGGCCCAATGCAGAGGTATAATGCTTACCTTCTACAATTGAAGTCAACTTAGTTTTTTGAGTTAAAGGTGCTTTGGCCTTATTTTAACAGGCGCCTCATGTAAAATACTGAACCTCCCCTTAATATGCTGTAATTGCAATTTTCTATAGGCTTTTCAATATTGTGTGGAGTTGGGCCCTCTTGTATATTAGAACCCTCAAGGCATGGGTTAAGACTGAGATGAACTAATTCCTATATTTGAGAGTCCAGAAGACAAATTCTCAGACTGGACAACTGACTAATACTTCCATTATGACATGTCTTTGTCTCTGTGTACTGCTTGCTCTAGCGCCACTGTCAGTTACTTGGAGAAAAACTGAAGCCTGTGTACAACACTGTAAAGTACCTTGGCGCAAACCTGGCATCTGTGCACAGCTATGAAGAGTTCCAATTTCTACAGGCGGTGGTGTTGATCGCGACTGGCAGTTTCCCTCTTACCTGGATTGGTGGATTTGATGCTGTTCAAGCAAAGGTGGAAAAGGTACCCAAAGTGAAGATGCCTTAATACTTAAGACTAATAAAACCATCAGCTCAGAGTAGGTGTTAAGACACTGGTCAGACAACTCTGTGCCAGGAGTAATCAACTCGCCAGTTTCTCAGCTGGTAATGACCACAGTTTGAGGTACCGCAGAGGAAAGATTGACATTCGCAACTCGAGTTCTACGTGGAATTTGGATATTACCATTATATCCACACTCCCATTTTAATAACTGTAAATTGCTTTGGCACAGTAGGCATGAAGTTACTTGCCTACCTTTTAACCAAACATAATTCAAGTAAACATGGCCCAATGTCATGTCTTTAAACTGATATGTGATTTTAAGTATTTAGGCATGTGAAGTCATTGTCAAAAGCAAAATAAATACTGTTGGTTGTAGGTCTAGATTTGAGTTGATCATCTCGAAATATCCAGAGCAATTGCCACAGATGACCCATTAGATGAACCAGATACTCCATTGGCCTCTAACGATGTGAAGAGTCTGCAATGTCGGGCAGATTCGAGGGACAGACACAATTCCGAGAGAAATGGTTTTCTCAGTTTCTGGCATGTCATGTGTGCTACTTGTATCAGTACTTGTAACAACCTAAGCATTACAAAACGTATATTTGCTCAAATAAGCCATTATGTTTTTCGTTAATGAAATTCGACATCTTATTGACGGCCATACAAAAACGAGTTGCTTGGTGACCAGGAAAAACGCTACCCGCTTGAGAAGGCAGATTTTGGGCTTAGTTACCCTTCTCGCTTCGCCTCTTCCTCTTTGCTATGGCGCAGAAACAACTTACTAGCTGTCTTTTTCTATTTTTGGGATTTCTAGAAATGTGGTTGTAGTATCAACACTTGTGTATTTTTTTCACCCAACAGTTCCATTGTCGGTCTGCACGTTTTGGTAGTGGTGGCTTTTACCGTTTTGTTGGAGGAAAGACCATGAGTGTTGTGCTTGCTGAACAATTTCTAAAATACATGTAACATTTGATACTGAGATCTCACTACTTCCACACAGGACAGGCTATGGTTCTGGAGTGACGGCTCCAAATTTGATCACGAGAGCTGGGCTGAAGGGGAGCCGAATAACCACAATGGTGCCAGAGAGCCATGTATTCAGATCAACTTTGGAGGTACATTATCATTCATCAAATTAAACTTTTTTTGAGCAAGTTTAACAAATAAATGTGACCTACTTTTCTATTTTCGTGTACATCGAGAGGTAATTTCTATTTCGTGTTTCCTCTTAAGATGAAAACGGCTGGAACGATGAATCATGTGGAAAGAGCTATCCCTCCGTGTGCTCCATAAGAACCTGTTTAATCCTTCAAACTGTCAATTGAAACCAGAAATGCTACTCTGGTGTCAGCATCCTAACTGCAAATGTTTCATGTTATAGTGAATTACTTTGAAGGTATTTGTTGCTGTAAAATACGTTTGACTTGTTGTGTAACTATTGTAGCTTGTCAATAAAACTGGTGTACGTATTTAATCTCATGAGTGGTTATTAAACATTGCTTCACTTTGTTTCTTGAAGAAGCAGTCTGGGTGTCTGTTCAGTGGGCATTTAAATTATTTGATTGTTGATCCATTGTTTCTTGAAGAATAGAATTCTCTTAGGACCCAAAAAGTTGTCTTACTCCACAAACATTAACGTAAACGAACAGTGTGTGTGTATATAGCTTTAAAATAAGTAGAAAATGATCATGCTGTTGTCAGAGCACTCTGTGAATTTTAAGTGTTACATTTCCCTACCCCATCTGTTCCCTATCCAATTTTATTTGTCACGTACACATGGTTAGCAGATGCTAATGCGAGTGTAGAGAAATGCTTGTGCTTCTAGTTCTAACCATGCAGTAATATCTAACAAGTTCACATATGTACATAAAACTATATATATTCAACCACAAGGGTGTATTAATGAGAGGGGGGGGGTGAATCATAATAGAGGCCTCCTGAAAGGATATTATTTCAGTGTAGATGAGGGCAGGTTAAAAGAAACATGACAGCCAGACAAGCCAGTGACTGAATCAAAAGGATTTACATCTGAATGGAGTGGACATCAGCTTACTTTGATCTGTAAGGTAAGTCACTTTAATGTGTCAAGCAGAATACACGTTTTCTTTGCCATTTCCCGAAACGTAGCAATGTTTAAGACATGGATTTCATGTAATGTTGACGAGGTACCCCAAAAAGTAGTTTGAATGTACGTTTCCATGTTACAAGCTAAACCAAGCTTGTTTAAACAGAAATGGTCGCAGAAATCAGCCTTGTTTGCATAGCGACGAAGAAAAGAACACAATGTAGGCTGATCTCAAATTCTAATCGATATAGCAATGAACGCTAATACTTGTTCGAATCCCATTGTGACACAGGGAGACAGTATTTGGCATGACAGGGCCCCATTGAATGTATTAGTCTCTCACTCATATAGCAAAATGTGTACAATTACTGGAATTTGGCTTTAAAACCGCAAAAATTTCTCTACACCTTATGGCAAAATGATAACACAATATGGCAGTCCCCGCACCACAATGTTCATTCCGTTGGGCATGCACAAATAGGTTGATTGCGCTCACAGAAAAGTGTAACTTTCCCTTAATCAGATTCTAGTTTCCAAATAATTCATTTAGTGCAACGATTTCATTAATGTATCAGTTTTGATCAGAGTATTCCACAAGACGAGCCAAGCTGATTCAAATTGTTCAGCACCGCATGATGTTTCACAGTTGAGCACCAAGATGTGGATAGCACACATGACATCATTGCCATTACCTCACGCTTGGTTTTGCAGGGGTCCTCCAATGTGCAAAGAAAACAACCCAAATGAATTTCCCAAAAGGAATCTGGTACATATGTTTGTGTGAAGTAACTATTTGTTCATTCATTCTCAAAGGGTATATGGTAACAAGGCTTGTTGATGCTCACATACACATGCTCTGCTAAGACCCGCTCAAGCCAGTGTCAAAAAGCCTCAACTTTTTTCCAAAAGCAAATTCCATCATCTCATACATGCCAATCAGCCAACAGGCTTACATAGGCTTTTAGCAATTATTGTTGGGGTTCTTATAATGGGGTAGACTCTGGCAAAGAGAGAGAGAGGCACTATCGATGCTACTGGTCGATGTTTGAAAAGAATACAGGAGCAGGGTAGGAATGAGCTTAACAAAAATGGCTATTCCTGCAGGTGATATCCAGTCAAAAGTTTGGACACGCCTACTCATTCCAGGGTTTTTCTTTATTCTCTACTATTTTCTACATTGTAGAATAATGACGACATCAAAACTATGACATAACACATATGGAATCATGTAGTAACCAGAAAAGTGTTAAACAAATCAAAAGCTATGTTATATTTGAGATTCTTCAAAGTAGCCACCCTTTGCCTTGATGACAGCTTTGCACACTCTTGGCATTCTCTTATCCAGATTCATGAGGTTGTGTTGTGGCAAGGTAGGGGAGGTATAAAGTAGATAGCCCTGTTTGGTAAAAGACCAAGTCCATTTATTTGACAAGAACAGCTCAAATAAGCAAAGAGAAATGACAGTCCATCATTGCTTTAAGACATGAAGGTCAGTCAATGCGGAACATTTCAAGAACTTTGAAAGTTTCTTCAATTGCAGTCGCAAAAACCATCAAGCGCTATGATGAAACTGGCTCTCCCGAGGACCGCCACAGGAAAGGAAGACCCAGAGTTACCTCTGCTGCAGAGGATAAGTTCATTAGAGTTACCAGCCTCAGAAATTGCAGCCCAAATAAATGCTTCACAGAGTTGAAGTAACAGACACATCTCAACATCAACTGTTCAGAGGAGACTGCGTGAATCAGGCCTTCATGTCAAACTGCTGCAAAGAAACCACTCCTAAAGGACACCGATAAGAACAAGAGACTTGCTTGGGCCAAGAAACACGAGCAATGGACATTAGACCGGTGGAAATCTGTCCTTTGGTCTGATTAGTGTGTCTTTGTGAGATGCAGAGTAGGTGAACGAATGATCTCCGCATGTGTGGTTCCCACCGTGAAGCATGGAGTAGGAGGTGTGATGGTGCTTTGCTGGTAACACTGTCTGTGTTTTATTTAGAATTCAAGGCACGCTTAACCAGCATGGCTACCACAGCATTCTGCAGCGATACACCATCCCATCTGGTTTGCGCTTAGTGGGACTATCATTTGTTTTTCAACAGGACAACGACCCAACATACCTCCAGGCTGTTTGACCAATAAGGTAGAGGGATGTAGTGTTGCATCAGACCGCCCTGGCCTCCACAATCACCCAACCTCAACCCAATTGAGATGGTTTGGGATGAGTTGGACCGCAGAGTTAAGGAAAAGCAGCAAACAAGTGCTCAACATATGTGGGAATTCCTTTAAGAATGTTGGAAAAGCATACCAGGTGAAGCTGGTTGAGAGAAGGGTGTACAAAGCTGTCATCAAGTTTAAAGGTGGCTACTTTGAAGAATCTAACATATATTTGGTTTCGTGTAACACTTTTTTTGGTTACCTCATGATTCCATATGTGTTATTTCACAGTTTTGAGGTCTTCACTATTATTCTACAAAGAAAATAGTAAAAATAAAGAAAAAGCCTTGAATGAGTAGGTGTGTCCAAACTTTTGACTGGTACTGTATATATGTATATATGTTAACTTTTTATAGATTTGTTACATTTTCACAAAAGTTGTGCTATAATAGTGGACCAATAGAGCGCCTGTAGCACAGGCAAATATATTTTTCCAGCACCCCAATTGAAAATAACATTCATTAAAAGTACCCTGCACCAACAAACTTCTTCCCGTGGCTATACGTTTTGGTTTCTGCCCTAACACAACACAGCTGATTCAAATGATAAAAGCTTGATGATTAGTTGATTATTTGACCGGTTAAAGGATGAGAGTGGGAGGGGTCTGACTGGATGGGTCCTTAAAAAAGGAGAGCAGGAAGCAGTAGAACTCAACTCACAAACAGAGCGCTGACATGACCAGACTACAGGTGAGAGTTCAACATAGTCATCTAGTACTGTATCTGCTTTCATCCCAAATGGTAACTTATGACCAGTACCCATTGGGCATATGTGACCCTATTCAAATGTAGTGCGTTACATAGGACAGGGGTCTCCAACAGGTCATGGTAGTTTGCCAAACAATTCAGATTTTTAAAATAGATTTTTTCACGTGTCAAACAACTGTCAAACAAATCTCAAGTATCAGACACTGCAAGTTACTAAATCAACGCGACTTGACGTTATCCCACCTCTGGTTAGTCAACTATTGGCTTAAAACGTCACATTTAAAACCATATCTGCCAATTAATTTCCAGCAATATTGCCCTGTCTGTCGCTCACTCCCTGTGTAGCCAGTTGATGCCTAGTGGGTTGCCAGATTCTTTCACGACTAAGTATTAACTGCAAGGTATACTTGTCAAAAGTATAGAAATTGTATCTATTGTTATTTGCAAACCTTGCCATGAAATGAGCAGCAATTGGCAATACAGAACCATCGCTAGACTGGCACATTCGACCACGCATTGCTTTCTCATGTGTTACTTTTCTTCCAGACATAAAATAAATGATATTCTGATGTGATTTAAGCACTGCCATGGACTCAGAACATTACATTTTGTTCTCCATTACCAATTGTAATTGAGTGGCAAACCAGGAAATTGAACTGAGAACATTTATGAAAATGGCTGTAATTTGGGGTTTAAAATCACAGCTTTTTTTTATAGGGCCCCTTTAGTAGTTTATTACCCATTTTACTGTGTCTTTTGCCAGAACGGTACACTGAAGAGTTGTAAGGGCAGAGAAGAATGAGCCTATTTGAAAGAAGTCGCTTGCGACGTGTGTATTAAAAAAAGGTAGCTCATGCCAGGCAAGTTGAGTCTCCTGCTCTAGAAAAATGTACTTTACCAGCCAATTTCATTTGCAAAAAGGTGACTTACTAGGTGTGCCATGCATCGGGGTTAGTTAGCTAGGGTGCTGTTTTGGGGAGAACCCAAGAGCATAGACTTCTCCTTATTCCCGTGTGCCAGGCTAATCTACTCTGTGGTGGAAGAGATGATTCCTGGTATTCCTTAGCCCTTCATTAGTTGAATGTGTTAAGTGGACTTGCTGGGGTACTTGAGGAGAGGTTGGGGAAACACTGATGGCTTATCTCGTGTGTGTCTCTCAGGAGACTATCACCATGGCGACGTTGACCCTTCTACTGCTTCTCAGCGCTGCCTTTACACTGGGTGACAGAATGACTTTGAACATAGCAAGTAAGAGTCAGCCTCACACTTTAAATCACGAGTGTCAAACTCATTCCACGGAGTGTCTTGCATCTGCAGTTGGCTTACCTTTCAATGAAGACCTAGACAACCAGGTGAGGGGAGTTCCTTACTAATTAGTGACCTAAATTGATCAATCGAGGGAGGAGCGAAAACCTGTAGACGCTCTGTGGAATGAGTTTGTGCTTTACATCATTGATTGTGTATGTTTTGTTGTAGTGTGGCATGACTGATCTCCAAATGTTATTTTTGATGCAAGGGTCAGTCTGGACTATCCTTTAAAGTCTGCTGCAATTTCGGAACCCTCCCTGTCTTCTCCTTTCAGATGATTTGGTGAGATTTGCAGCAGACCAAAGAAACCCATGCCCCAGAGGCTGGTTCCAATTTAATTCACGCTGCTTCATGTTTGTCAAAACTGCAAGGACATGGCCCAATGCAGAGGTATAATGCTTACCTTCTACAATTGAAGTCAACTTAGTTTTTTGAGTTAAAGGTGCTTTGGCCTTATTTTAACAGGCGCCTCATGTAAAATACTGAACCTCCCCTTAATATGCTGTAATTGCAATTTTCTATAGGCTTTTCAATATTGTGTGGAGTTGGGCCCTCTTGTATATTAGAACCCTCAAGGCATGGGTTAAGACTGAGATGAACTAATTCCTATATTTGAGAGTCCAGAAGACAAATTCTCAGACTGGACAACTGACTAATACTTCCATTATGACATGTCTTTGTCTCTGTGTACTGCTTGCTCTAGCGCCACTGTCAGTTACTTGGAGAAAAACTGAAGCCTGTGTACAACACTGTAAAGTACCTTGGCGCAAACCTGGCATCTGTGCACAGCTATGAAGAGTTCCAATTTCTACAGGCGGTGGTGTTGATCGCGACTGGCAGTTTCCCTCTTACCTGGATTGGTGGATTTGATGCTGTTCAAGCAAAGGTGGAAAAGGTACCCAAAGTGAAGATGCCTTAATACTTAAGACTAATAAAACCATCAGCTCAGAGTAGGTGTTAAGACACTGGTCAGACAACTCTGTGCCAGGAGTAATCAACTCGCCAGTTTCTCAGCTGGTAATGACCACAGTTTGAGGTACCGCAGAGGAAAGATTGACATTCGCAACTCGAGTTCTACGTGGAATTTGGATATTACCATTATATCCACACTCCCATTTTAATAACTGTAAATTGCTTTGGCACAGTAGGCATGAAGTTACTTGCCTACCTTTTAACCAAACATAATTCAAGTAAACATGGCCCAATGTCATGTCTTTAAACTGATATGTGATTTTAAGTATTTAGGCATGTGAAGTCATTGTCAAAAGCAAAATAAATACTGTTGGTTGTAGGTCTAGATTTGAGTTGATCATCTCGAAATATCCAGAGCAATTGCCACAGATGATCCATTAGATGAACCAGATACTCCATTGGCCTCTAACGATGTGAAGAGTCTGCAATGTCGGGCAGATTCGAGGGACAGACACAATTCCGAGAGAAATGGTTTTCTCAGTTTCTGGCATGTCATGTGTGCTACTTGTATCAGTACTTGTAACAACCTAAGCATTACAAAACGTATATTTGCTCAAATAAGCCATTATGTTTTTCGTTAATGAAATTCGACATCTTATTGACGGCCATACAAAAACGAGTTGCTTGGTGACCAGGAAAAACGCTACCCGCTTGAGAAGGCAGATTTTGGGCTTAGTTACCCTTCTCGCTTCGCCTCTTCCTCTTTGCTATGGCGCAGAAACAACTTACTAGCTGTCTTTTTCTATTTTTGGGATTTCTAGAAATGTGGTTGTAGTATCAACACTTGTGTATTTTTTTCACCCAACAGTTCCATTGTCGGTCTGCACGTTTTGGTAGTGGTGGCTTTTACCGTTTTGTTGGAGGAAAGACCATGAGTGTTGTGCTTGCTGAACAATTTCTAAAATACATGTAACATTTGATACTGAGATCTCACTACTTCCACACAGGACAGGCTATGGTTCTGGAGTGACGGCTCCAAATTTGATCACGAGAGCTGGGCTGAAGGGGAGCCGAATAACCACAATGGTGCCAGAGAGCCATGTATTCAGATCAACTTTGGAGGTACATTATCATTCATCAAATTAAACTTTTTTTGAGCAAGTTTAACAAATAAATGTGACCTACTTTTCTATTTTCGTGTACATCGAGAGGTAATTTCTATTTCGTGTTTCCTCTTAAGATGAAAACGGCTGGAACGATGAATCATGTGGAAAGAGCTATCCCTCCGTGTGCTCCATAAGAACCTGTTTAATCCTTCAAACTGTCAATTGAAACCAGAAATGCTACTCTGGTGTCAGCATCCTAACTGCAAATGTTTCATGTTATAGTGAATTACTTTGAAGGTATTTGTTGCTGTAAAATACGTTTGACTTGTTGTGTAACTATTGTAGCTTGTCAATAAAACTGGTGTACGTATTTAATCTCATGAGTGGTTATTAAACATTGCTTCACTTTGTTTCTTGAAGAAGCAGTCTGGGTGTCTGTTCAGTGGGCATTTAAATTATTTGATTGTTGATCCATTGTTTCTTGAAGAATAGAATTCTCTTAGGACCCAAAAAGTTGTCTTACTCCACAAACATTAACGTAAACGAACAGTGTGTGTGTATATAGCTTTAAAATAAGTAGAAAATGATCATGCTGTTGTCAGAGCACTCTGTGAATTTTAAGTGTTACATTTCCCTACCCCATCTGTTCCCTATCCAATTTTATTTGTCACGTACACATGGTTAGCAGATGCTAATGCGAGTGTAGAGAAATGCTTGTGCTTCTAGTTCTAACCATGCAGTAATATCTAACAAGTTCACATATGTACATAAAACTATATATATTCAACCACAAGGGTGTATTAATGAGAGGGGGGGGGTGAATCATAATAGAGGCCTCCTGAAAGGATATTATTTCAGTGTAGATGAGGGCAGGTTAAAAGAAAAACATGACAGCCAGACAAGCCAGTGACTGAATCAAAAGGATTTACATCTGAATGGAGTGGACATCAGCTTACTTTGATCTGTAAGGTAAGTCACTTTAATGTGTCAAGCAGAATACACGTTTTCTTTGCCATTTCCCGAAACGTAGCAATGTTTAAGACATGGATTTCATGTAATGTTGACGAGGTACCCCAAAAAGTAGTTTGAATGTACGTTTCCATGTTACAAGCTAAACCAAGCTTGTTTAAACAGAAATTGTCGCAGAAATCAGCCTTGTTTGCATAGCGACGAAGAAAAGAACACAATGTAGGCTGATCTCAAATTCTAATCGATATAGCAATGAACGCTAATACTTGTTCGAATCCCATTGTGACACAGGGAGACAGTATTTGGCATGACAGGGCCCCATTGAATGTATTAGTCTCTCACTCATATAGCAAAATGTGTACAATTACTGGAATTTGGCTTTAAAACCGCAAAAATTTCTCTACACCTTATGGCAAAATGATAACACAATATGGCAGTCCCCGCACCACAATGTTCATTCCGTTGGGCATGCACAAATAGGTTGATTGCGCTCACAGAAAAGTGTAACTTTCCCTTAATCAGATTCTAGTTTCCAAATAATTCATTTAGTGCAACGATTTCATTAATGTATCAGTTTTGATCAGAGTATTCCACAAGACGAGCCAAGCTGATTCAAATTGTTCAGCACCGCATGATGTTTCACAGTTGAGCACCAAGATGTGGCTAGCACACATGACATCATTGCCATTACCTCACGCTTGGTTTTGCAGGGGTCCTCCAATGTGCAAAGAAAACAACCCAAATGAATTTCCCAAAAGGAATCTGGTACATATGTTTGTGTGAAGTAACTATTTGTTCATTCATTCTCAAAGGGTATATGGTAACAAGGCTTGTTGATGCTCACATACACATGCTCTGCTAAGACCCGCTCAAGCCAGTGTCAAAAAGCCTCAACTTTTTTCCAAAAGCAAATTCCATCATCTCATACATGCCAATCAGCCAACAGGCTTACATAGGCTTTTAGCAATTATTGTTGGGGTTCTTATAATGGGGTAGACTCTGGCAAAGAGAGAGAGAGGCACTATCGATGCTACTGGTCGATGTTTGAAAAGAATACAGGAGCAGGGTAGGAATGAGCTTAACAAAAATGGCTATTCCTGCAGGTGATATCCAGTCAAAAGTTTGGACACGCCTACTCATTCCAGGGTTTTTCTTTATTCTCTACTATTTTCTACATTGTAGAATAATGACGACATCAAAACTATGACATAACACATATGGAATCATGTAGTAACCAGAAAAGTGTTAAACAAATCAAAAGCTATGTTATATTTGAGATTCTTCAAAGTAGCCACCCTTTGCCTTGATGACAGCTTTGCACACTCTTGGCATTCTCTTATCCAGATTCATGAGGTTGTGTTGTGGCAAGGTAGGGGAGGTATAAAGTAGATAGCCCTGTTTGGTAAAAGACCAAGTCCATTTATTTGACAAGAACAGCTCAAATAAGCAAAGAGAAATGACAGTCCATCATTGCTTTAAGACATGAAGGTCAGTCAATGCGGAACATTTCAAGAACTTTGAAAGTTTCTTCAATTGCAGTCGCAAAAACCATCAAGCGCTATGATGAAACTGGCTCTCCCGAGGACCGCCACAGGAAAGGAAGACCCAGAGTTACCTCTGCTGCAGAGGATAAGTTCATTAGAGTTACCAGCCTCAGAAATTGCAGCCCAAATAAATGCTTCACAGAGTTGAAGTAACAGACACATCTCAACATCAACTGTTCAGAGGAGACTGCGTGAATCAGGCCTTCATGTCAAACTGCTGCAAAGAAACCACTCCTAAAGGACACCGATAAGAACAAGAGACTTGCTTGGGCCAAGAAACACGAGCAATGGACATTAGACCGGTGGAAATCTGTCCTTTGGTCTGATTAGTGTGTCTTTGTGAGATGCAGAGTAGGTGAACGAATGATCTCCGCATGTGTGGTTCCCACCGTGAAGCATGGAGTAGGAGGTGTGATGGTGCTTTGCTGGTAACACTGTCTGTGTTTTATTTAGAATTCAAGGCACGCTTAACCAGCATGGCTACCACAGCATTCTGCAGCGATACACCATCCCATCTGGTTTGCGCTTAGTGGGACTATCATTTGTTTTTCAACAGGACAACGACCCAACATACCTCCAGGCTGTTTGACCAATAAGGTAGAGGGATGTAGTGTTGCATCAGACCGCCCTGGCCTCCACAATCACCCAACCTCAACCCAATTGAGATGGTTTGGGATGAGTTGGACCGCAGAGTTAAGGAAAAGCAGCAAACAAGTGCTCAACATATGTGGGAATTCCTTTAAGAATGTTGGAAAAGCATACCAGGTGAAGCTGGTTGAGAGAAGGGTGTACAAAGCTGTCATCAAGTTTAAAGGTGGCTACTTTGAAGAATCTAACATATATTTGGTTTCGTGTAACACTTTTTTTGGTTACCTCATGATTCCATATGTGTTATTTCACAGTTTTGAGGTCTTCACTATTATTCTACAAAGAAAATAGTAAAAATAAAGAAAAAGCCTTGAATGAGTAGGTGTGTCCAAACTTTTGACTGGTACTGTATATATGTATATATGTTAACTTTTTATAGATTTGTTACATTTTCACAAAAGTTGTGCTATAATAGTGGACCAATAGAGCGCCTGTAGCACAGGCAAAGATATTTTTCCAGCACCCCAATTGAAAATAACATTCATTAAAAGTACCCTGCACCAACAAACTTCTTCCCGTGGCTATACGTTTTGGTTTCTGCCCTAACACAACACAGCTGATTCAAATGATAAAAGCTTGATGATTAGTTGATTATTTGACCGGTTAAAGGATGAGAGTGGGAGGGGTCTGACTGGATGGGTCCTTAAAAAAGGAGAGCAGGAAGCAGTAGAACTCAACTCACAAACAGAGCGCTGACATGACCAGACTACAGGTGAGAGTTCAACATAGTCATCTAGTACTGTATCTGCTTTCATCCCAAATGGTAACTTATGACCAGTACCCATCGGGCATATGTGACCCTATTCAAATGTAGTGCGTTACATAGGACAGGGGTCTCCAACAGGTCATGGTAGTTTGCCAAACAATTCAGATTTTTAAAATAGATTTTTTCACGTGTCAAACAACTGTCAAACAAATCTCAAGTATCAGACACTGCAAGTTACTAAATCAACGCGACTTGACGTTATCCCACCTCTGGTTAGTCAACTATTGGCTTAAAACGTCACATTTAAAACCATATCTGCCAATTAATTTCCAGCAATATTGCCCTGTCTGTCGCTCACTCCCTGTGTAGCCAGTTGATGCCTAGTGGGTTGCCAGATTCTTTCACGACTAAGTATTAACTGCAAGGTATACTTGTCAAAAGTATAGAAATTGTATCTATTGTTATTTGCAAACCTTGCCATGAAATGAGCAGCAATTGGCAATACAGAACCATCGCTAGACTGGCACATTCGACCACGCATTGCTTTCTCATGTGTTACTTTTCTTCCAGACATAAAATAAATGATATTCTGATGTGATTTAAGCACTGCCATGGACTCAGAACATTACATGTTGTTCTCCATTACCAATTGTAATTGAGTGGCAAACCAGGAAATTGAACTGAGAACATTTATGAAAATGGCTGTAATTTGGGGTTTAAAATCACAGCTTTTTTTTATAGGGCCCCTTTAGTAGTTTATTACCCATTTTACTGTGTCTTTTGCCAGAACGGTACACTGAAGAGTTGTAAGGGCAGAGAAGAATGAGCCTATTTGAAAGAAGTCGCTTGCGACGTGTGTATTAAAAAAAGGTAGCTCATGCCAGGCAAGTTGAGTCTCCTGCTCTAGAAAAATGTACTTTACCAGCCAATTTCATTTGCAAAAAGGTGACTTACTAGGTGTGCCATGCATCGGGGTTAGTTAGCTAGGGTGCTGTTTTGGGGAGAACCCAAGAGCATAGACTTCTCCTTATTCCCGTGTGCCAGGCTAATCTACTCTGTGGTGGAAGAGATGATTCCTGGTATTCCTTAGCCCTTCATTAGTTGAATGTGTTAAGTGGACTTGCTGGGGTACTTGAGGAGAGGTTGGGGAAACACTGATGGCTTATCTCGTGTGTCTCTCAGGAGACTATCACCATGGCGACGTTGACCCTTCTACTGCTTCTCAGCGCTGCCTTTACACTGGGTGACAGAATGACTTTGAACATAGCAAGTAAGAGTCAGCCTCACACTTTAAATCACGAGTGTCAAACTCATTCCACGGAGTGTCTTGCATCTGCAGTTGGCTTACCTTTCAATGAAGACCTAGACAACCAGGTGAGGGGAGTTCCTTACTAATTAGTGACCTAAATTGATCAATCGAGGGAGGAGCGAAAACCTGTAGACGCTCTGTGGAATGAGTTTGTGCTTTACATCATTGATTGTGTATGTTTTGTTGTAGTGTGGCATGACTGATCTCCAAATGTTATTTTTGATGCAAGGGTCAGTCTGGACTATCCTTTAAAGTCTGCTGCAATTTCGGAACCCTCCCTGTCTTCTCCTTTCAGATGATTTGGTGAGATTTGCAGCAGACCAAAGAAACCCATGCCCCAGAGGCTGGTTCCAATTTAATTCACGCTGCTTCATGTTTGTCAAAACTGCAAGGACATGGCCCAATGCAGAGGTATAATGCTTACCTTCTACAATTGAAGTCAACTTAGTTTTTTGAGTTAAAGGTGCTTTGGCCTTATTTTAACAGGCGCCTCATGTAAAATACTGAACCTCCCCTTAATATGCTGTAATTGCAATTTTCTATAGGCTTTTCAATATTGTGTGGAGTTGGGCCCTCTTGTATATTAGAACCCTCAAGGCATGGGTTAAGACTGAGATGAACTAATTCCTATATTTGAGAGTCCAGAAGACAAATTCTCAGACTGGACAACTGACTAATACTTCCATTATGACATGTCTTTGTCTCTGTGTACTGCTTGCTCTAGCGCCACTGTCAGTTACTTGGAGAAAAACTGAAGCCTGTGTACAACACTGTAAAGTACCTTGGCGCAAACCTGGCATCTGTGCACAGCTATGAAGAGTTCCAATTTCTACAGGCGGTGGTGTTGATCGCGACTGGCAGTTTCCCTCTTACCTGGATTGGTGGATTTGATGCTGTTCAAGCAAAGGTGGAAAAGGTACCCAAAGTGAAGATGCCTTAATACTTAAGACTAATAAAACCATCAGCTCAGAGTAGGTGTTAAGACACTGGTCAGACAACTCTGTGCCAGGAGTAATCAACTCGCCAGTTTCTCAGCTGGTAATGACCACAGTTTGAGGTACCGCAGAGGAAAGATTGACATTCGCAACTCGAGTTCTACGTGGAATTTGGATATTACCATTATATCCACACTCCCATTTTAATAACTGTAAATTGCTTTGGCACAGTAGGCATGAAGTTACTTGCCTACCTTTTAACCAAACATAATTCAAGTAAACATGGCCCAATGTCATGTCTTTAAACTGATATGTGATTTTAAGTATTTAGGCATGTGAAGTCATTGTCAAAAGCAAAATAAATACTGTTGGTTGTAGGTCTAGATTTGAGTTGATCATCTCGAAATATCCAGAGCAATTGCCACAGATGATCCATTAGATGAACCAGATACTCCATTGGCCTCTAACGATGTGAAGAGTCTGCAATGTCGGGCAGATTCGAGGGACAGACACAATTCCGAGAGAAATGGTTTTCTCAGTTTCTGGCATGTCATGTGTGCTACTTGTATCAGTACTTGTAACAACCTAAGCATTACAAAACGTATATTTGCTCAAATAAGCCATTATGTTTTTCGTTAATGAAATTCGACATCTTATTGACGGCCATACAAAAACGAGTTGCTTGGTGACCAGGAAAAACGCTACCCGCTTGAGAAGGCAGATTTTGGGCTTAGTTACCCTTCTCGCTTCGCCTCTTCCTCTTTGCTATGGCGCAGAAACAACTTACTAGCTGTCTTTTTCTATTTTTGGGATTTCTAGAAATGTGGTTGTAGTATCAACACTTGTGTATTTTTTTCACCCAACAGTTCCATTGTCGGTCTGCACGTTTTGGTAGTGGTGGCTTTTACCGTTTTGTTGGAGGAAAGACCATGAGTGTTGTGCTTGCTGAACAATTTCTAAAATACATGTAACATTTGATACTGAGATCTCACTACTTCCACACAGGACAGGCTATGGTTCTGGAGTGACGGCTCCAAATTTGATCACGAGAGCTGGGCTGAAGGGGAGCCGAATAACCACAATGGTGCCAGAGAGCCATGTATTCAGATCAACTTTGGAGGTACATTATCATTCATCAAATTAAACTTTTTTTGAGCAAGTTTAACAAATAAATGTGACCTACTTTTCTATTTTCGTGTACATCGAGAGGTAATTTCTATTTCGTGTTTCCTCTTAAGATGAAAACGGCTGGAACGATGAATCATGTGGAAAGAGCTATCCCTCCGTGTGCTCCATAAGAACCTGTTTAATCCTTCAAACTGTCAATTGAAACCAGAAATGCTACTCTGGTGTCAGCATCCTAACTGCAAATGTTTCATGTTATAGTGAATTACTTTGAAGGTATTTGTTGCTGTAAAATACGTTTGACTTGTTGTGTAACTATTGTAGCTTGTCAATAAAACTGGTGTACGTATTTAATCTCATGAGTGGTTATTAAACATTGCTTCACTTTGTTTCTTGAAGAAGCAGTCTGGGTGTCTGTTCAGTGGGCATTTAAATTATTTGATTGTTGATCCATTGTTTCTTGAAGAATAGAATTCTCTTAGGACCCAAAAAGTTGTCTTACTCCACAAACATTAACGTAAACGAACAGTGTGTGTGTATATAGCTTTAAAATAAGTAGAAAATGATCATGCTGTTGTCAGAGCACTCTGTGAATTTTAAGTGTTACATTTCCCTACCCCATCTGTTCCCTATCCAATTTTATTTGTCACGTACACATGGTTAGCAGATGCTAATGCGAGTGTAGAGAAATGCTTGTGCTTCTAGTTCTAACCATGCAGTAATATCTAACAAGTTCACATATGTACATAAAACTATATATATTCAACCACAAGGGTGTATTAATGAGAGGGGGGGGGTGAATCATAATAGAGGCCTCCTGAAAGGATATTATTTCAGTGTAGATGAGGGCAGGTTAAAAGAAAAACATGACAGCCAGACAAGCCAGTGACTGAATCAAAAGGATTTACATCTGAATGGAGTGGACATCAGCTTACTTTGATCTGTAAGGTAAGTCACTTTAATGTGTCAAGCAGAATACACGTTTTCTTTGCCATTTCCCGAAACGTAGCAATGTTTAAGACATGGATTTCATGTAATGTTGACGAGGTACCCCAAAAAGTAGTTTGAATGTACGTTTCCATGTTACAAGCTAAACCAAGCTTGTTTAAACAGAAATGGTCGCAGAAATCAGCCTTGTTTGCATAGCGACGAAGAAAAGAACACAATGTAGGCTGATCTCAAATTCTAATCGATATAGCAATGAACGCTAATACTTGTTCGAATCCCATTGTGACACAGGGAGACAGTATTTGGCATGACAGGGCCCCATTGAATGTATTAGTCTCTCACTCATATAGCAAAATGTGTACAATTACTGGAATTTGGCTTTAAAACCGCAAAAATTTCTCTACACCTTATGGCAAAATGATAACACAATATGGCAGTCCCCGCACCACAATGTTCATTCCGTTGGGCATGCACAAATAGGTTGATTGCGCTCACAGAAAAGTGTAACTTTCCCTTAATCAGATTCTAGTTTCCAAATAATTCATTTAGTGCAACGATTTCATTAATGTATCAGTTTTGATCAGAGTATTCCACAAGACGAGCCAAGCTGATTCAAATTGTTCAGCACCGCATGATGTTTCACAGTTGAGCACCAAGATGTGGATAGCACACATGACATCATTGCCATTACCTCACGCTTGGTTTTGCAGGGGTCCTCCAATGTGCAAAGAAAACAACCCAAATGAATTTCCCAAAAGGAATCTGGTACATATGTTTGTGTGAAGTAACTATTTGTTCATTCATTCTCAAAGGGTATATGGTAACAAGGCTTGTTGATGCTCACATACACATGCTCTGCTAAGACCCGCTCAAGCCAGTGTCAAAAAGCCTCAACTTTTTTCCAAAAGCAAATTCCATCATCTCATACATGCCAATCAGCCAACAGGCTTACATAGGCTTTTAGCAATTATTGTTGGGGTTCTTATAATGGGGTAGACTCTGGCAAAGAGAGAGAGAGGCACTATCGATGCTACTGGTCGATGTTTGAAAAGAATACAGGAGCAGGGTAGGAATGAGCTTAACAAAAATGGCTATTCCTGCAGGTGATATCCAGTCAAAAGTTTGGACACGCCTACTCATTCCAGGGTTTTTCTTTATTCTCTACTATTTTCTACATTGTAGAATAATGACGACATCAAAACTATGACATAACACATATGGAATCATGTAGTAACCAGAAAAGTGTTAAACAAATCAAAAGCTATGTTATATTTGAGATTCTTCAAAGTAGCCACCCTTTGCCTTGATGACAGCTTTGCACACTCTTGGCATTCTCTTATCCAGATTCATGAGGTTGTGTTGTGGCAAGGTAGGGGAGGTATAAAGTAGATAGCCCTGTTTGGTAAAAGACCAAGTCCATTTATTTGACAAGAACAGCTCAAATAAGCAAAGAGAAATGACAGTCCATCATTGCTTTTCAAGAACTTTGAAAGTTTCTTCAATTGCAGTCGCAAAAACCATCAAGCGCTATGATGAAACTGGCTCTCCCGAGGACCGCCACAGGAAAGGAAGACCCAGAGTTACCTCTGCTGCAGAGGATAAGTTCATTAGAGTTACCAGCCTCAGAAATTGCAGCCCAAATAAATGCTTCACAGAGTTGAAGTAACAGACACATCTCAACATCAACTGTTCAGAGGAGACTGCGTGAATCAGGCCTTCATGTCAAACTGCTGCAAAGAAACCACTCCTAAAGGACACCGATAAGAACAAGAGACTTGCTTGGGCCAAGAAACACGAGCAATGGACATTAGACCGGTGGAAATCTGTCCTTTGGTCTGATTAGTGTGTCTTTGTGAGATGCAGAGTAGGTGAACGAATGATCTCCGCATGTGTGGTTCCCACCGTGAAGCATGGAGTAGGAGGTGTGATGGTGCTTTGCTGGTAACACTGTCTGTGTTTTATTTAGAATTCAAGGCACGCTTAACCAGCATGGCTACCACAGCATTCTGCAGCGATACACCATCCCATCTGGTTTGCGCTTAGTGGGACTATCATTTGTTTTTCAACAGGACAACGACCCAACATACCTCCAGGCTGTTTGACCAATAAGGTAGAGGGATGTAGTGTTGCATCAGACCGCCCTGGCCTCCACAATCACCCAACCTCAACCCAATTGAGATGGTTTGGGATGAGTTGGACCGCAGAGTTAAGGAAAAGCAGCAAACAAGTGCTCAACATATGTGGGAATTCCTTTAAGAATGTTGGAAAAGCATACCAGGTGAAGCTGGTTGAGAGAAGGGTGTACAAAGCTGTCATCAAGTTTAAAGGTGGCTACTTTGAAGAATCTAACATATATTTGGTTTCGTGTAACACTTTTTTTGGTTACCTCATGATTCCATATGTGTTATTTCACAGTTTTGAGGTCTTCACTATTATTCTACAAAGAAAATAGTAAAAATAAAGAAAAAGCCTTGAATGAGTAGGTGTGTCCAAACTTTTGACTGGTACTGTATATATGTATATATGTTAACTTTTTATAGATTTGTTACATTTTCACAAAAGTTGTGCTATAATAGTGGACCAATAGAGCGCCTGTAGCACAGGCAAAGATATTTTTCCAGCACCCCAATTGAAAATAACATTCATTAAAAGTACCCTGCACCAACAAACTTCTTCCCGTGGCTATACGTTTTGGTTTCTGCCCTAACACAACACAGCTGATTCAAATGATAAAAGCTTGATGATTAGTTGATTATTTGACCGGTTAAAGGATGAGAGTGGGAGGGGTCTGACTGGATGGGTCCTTAAAAAAGGAGAGCAGGAAGCAGTAGAACTCAACTCACAAACAGAGCGCTGACATGACCAGACTACAGGTGAGAGTTCAACATAGTCATCTAGTACTGTATCTGCTTTCATCCCAAATGGTAACTTATGACCAGTACCCATCGGGCATATGTGACCCTATTCAAATGTAGTGCGTTACATAGGACAGGGGTCTCCAACAGGTCATGGTAGTTTGCCAAACAATTCAGATTTTTAAAATAGATTTTTTCACGTGTCAAACAACTGTCAAACAAATCTCAAGTATCAGACACTGCAAGTTACTAAATCAACGCGACTTGACGTTATCCCACCTCTGGTTAGTCAACTATTGGCTTAAAACGTCACATTTAAAACCATATCTGCCAATTAATTTCCAGCAATATTGCCCTGTCTGTCGCTCACTCCCTGTGTAGCCAGTTGATGCCTAGTGGGTTGCCAGATTCTTTCACGACTAAGTATTAACTGCAAGGTATACTTGTCAAAAGTATAGAAATTGTATCTATTGTTATTTGCAAACCTTGCCATGAAATGAGCAGCAATTGGCAATACAGAACCATCGCTAGACTGGCACATTCGACCACGCATTGCTTTCTCATGTGTTACTTTTCTTCCAGACATAAAATAAATGATATTCTGATGTGATTTAAGCACTGCCATGGACTCAGAACATTACATGTTGTTCTCCATTACCAATTGTAATTGAGTGGCAAACCAGGAAATTGAACTGAGAACATTTATGAAAATGGCTGTAATTTGGGGTTTAAAATCACAGCTTTTTTTTATAGGGCCCCTTTAGTAGTTTATTACCCATTTTACTGTGTCTTTTGCCAGAACGGTACACTGAAGAGTTGTAAGGGCAGAGAAGAATGAGCCTATTTGAAAGAAGTCGCTTGCGACGTGTGTATTAAAAAAAGGTAGCTCATGCCAGGCAAGTTGAGTCTCCTGCTCTAGAAAAATGTACTTTACCAGCCAATTTCATTTGCAAAAAGGTGACTTACTAGGTGTGCCATGCATCGGGGTTAGTTAGCTAGGGTGCTGTTTTGGGGAGAACCCAAGAGCATAGACTTCTCCTTATTCCCGTGTGCCAGGCTAATCTACTCTGTGGTGGAAGAGATGATTCCTGGTATTCCTTAGCCCTTCATTAGTTGAATGTGTTAAGTGGACTTGCTGGGGTACTTGAGGAGAGGTTGGGGAAACACTGATGGCTTATCTCGTGTGTCTCTCAGGAGACTATCACCATGGCGACGTTGACCCTTCTACTGCTTCTCAGCGCTGCCTTTACACTGGGTGACAGAATGACTTTGAACATAGCAAGTAAGAGTCAGCCTCACACTTTAAATCACGAGTGTCAAACTCATTCCACGGAGTGTCTTGCATCTGCAGTTGGCTTACCTTTCAATGAAGACCTAGACAACCAGGTGAGGGGAGTTCCTTACTAATTAGTGACCTAAATTGATCAATCGAGGGAGGAGCGAAAACCTGTAGACGCTCTGTGGAATGAGTTTGTGCTTTACATCATTGATTGTGTATGTTTTGTTGTAGTGTGGCATGACTGATCTCCAAATGTTATTTTTGATGCAAGGGTCAGTCTGGACTATCCTTTAAAGTCTGCTGCAATTTCGGAACCCTCCCTGTCTTCTCCTTTCAGATGATTTGGTGAGATTTGCAGCAGACCAAAGAAACCCATGCCCCAGAGGCTGGTTCCAATTTAATTCACGCTGCTTCATGTTTGTCAAAACTGCAAGGACATGGCCCAATGCAGAGGTATAATGCTTACCTTCTACAATTGAAGTCAACTTAGTTTTTTGAGTTAAAGGTGCTTTGGCCTTATTTTAACAGGCGCCTCATGTAAAATACTGAACCTCCCCTTAATATGCTGTAATTGCAATTTTCTATAGGCTTTTCAATATTGTGTGGAGTTGGGCCCTCTTGTATATTAGAACCCTCAAGGCATGGGTTAAGACTGAGATGAACTATTCCTATATTTGAGAGTCCAGAAGACAAATTCTCAGACTGGACAACTGACTAATACTTCCATTATGACATGTCTTTGTCTCTGTGTACTGCTTGCTCTAGCGCCACTGTCAGTTACTTGGAGAAAAACTGAAGCCTGTGTACAACACTGTAAAGTACCTTGGCGCAAACCTGGCATCTGTGCACAGCTATGAAGAGTTCCAATTTCTACAGGCGGTGGTGTTGATCGCGACTGGCAGTTTCCCTCTTACCTGGATTGGTGGATTTGATGCTGTTCAAGCAAAGGTGGAAAAGGTACCCAAAGTGAAGATGCCTTAATACTTAAGACTAATAAAACCATCAGCTCAGAGTAGGTGTTAAGACACTGGTCAGACAACTCTGTGCCAGGAGTAATCAACTCGCCAGTTTCTCAGCTGGTAATGACCACAGTTTGAGGTACCGCAGAGGAAAGATTGACATTCGCAACTCGAGTTCTACGTGGAATTTGGATATTACCATTATATCCACACTCCCATTTTAATAACTGTAAATTGCTTTGGCACAGTAGGCATGAAGTTACTTGCCTACCTTTTAACCAAACATAATTCAAGTAAACATGGCCCAATGTCATGTCTTTAAACTGATATGTGATTTTAAGTATTTAGGCATGTGAAGTCATTGTCAAAAGCAAAATAAATACTGTTGGTTGTAGGTCTAGATTTGAGTTGATCATCTCGAAATATCCAGAGCAATTGCCACAGATGATCCATTAGATGAACCAGATACTCCATTGGCCTCTAACGATGTGAAGAGTCTGCAATGTCGGGCAGATTCGAGGGACAGACACAATTCCGAGAGAAATGGTTTTCTCAGTTTCTGGCATGTCATGTGTGCTACTTGTATCAGTACTTGTAACAACCTAAGCATTACAAAACGTATATTTGCTCAAATAAGCCATTATGTTTTTCGTTAATGAAATTCGACATCTTATTGACGGCCATACAAAAACGAGTTGCTTGGTGACCAGGAAAAACGCTACCCGCTTGAGAAGGCAGATTTTGGGCTTAGTTACCCTTCTCGCTTCGCCTCTTCCTCTTTGCTATGGCGCAGAAACAACTTACTAGCTGTCTTTTTCTATTTTTGGGATTTCTAGAAATGTGGTTGTAGTATCAACACTTGTGTATTTTTTTCACCCAACAGTTCCATTGTCGGTCTGCACGTTTTGGTAGTGGTGGCTTTTACCGTTTTGTTGGAGGAAAGACCATGAGTGTTGTGCTTGCTGAACAATTTCTAAAATACATGTAACATTTGATACTGAGATCTCACTACTTCCACACAGGACAGGCTATGGTTCTGGAGTGACGGCTCCAAATTTGATCACGAGAGCTGGGCTGAAGGGGAGCCGAATAACCACAATGGTGCCAGAGAGCCATGTATTCAGATCAACTTTGGAGGTACATTATCATTCATCAAATTAAACTTTTTTTGAGCAAGTTTAACAAATAAATGTGACCTACTTTTCTATTTTCGTGTACATCGAGAGGTAATTTCTATTTCGTGTTTCCTCTTAAGATGAAAACGGCTGGAACGATGAATCATGTGGAAAGAGCTATCCCTCCGTGTGCTCCATAAGAACCTGTTTAATCCTTCAAACTGTCAATTGAAACCAGAAATGCTACTCTGGTGTCAGCATCCTAACTGCAAATGTTTCATGTTATAGTGAATTACTTTGAAGGTATTTGTTGCTGTAAAATACGTTTGACTTGTTGTGTAACTATTGTAGCTTGTCAATAAAACTGGTGTACGTATTTAATCTCATGAGTGGTTATTAAACATTGCTTCACTTTGTTTCTTGAAGAAGCAGTCTGGGTGTCTGTTCAGTGGGCATTTAAATTATTTGATTGTTGATCCATTGTTTCTTGAAGAATAGAATTCTCTTAGGACCCAAAAAGTTGTCTTACTCCACAAACATTAACGTAAACGAACAGTGTGTGTGTATATAGCTTTAAAATAAGTAGAAAATGATCATGCTGTTGTCAGAGCACTCTGTGAATTTTAAGTGTTACATTTCCCTACCCCATCTGTTCCCTATCCAATTTTATTTGTCACGTACACATGGTTAGCAGATGCTAATGCGAGTGTAGAGAAATGCTTGTGCTTCTAGTTCTAACCATGCAGTAATATCTAACAAGTTCACATATGTACATAAAACTATATATATTCAACCACAAGGGTGTATTAATGAGAGGGGGGGGGTGAATCATAATAGAGGCCTCCTGAAAGGATATTATTTCAGTGTAGATGAGGGCAGGTTAAAAGAAACATGACAGCCAGACAAGCCAGTGACTGAATCAAAAGGATTTACATCTGAATGGAGTGGACATCAGCTTACTTTGATCTGTAAGGTAAGTCACTTTAATGTGTCAAGCAGAATACACGTTTTCTTTGCCATTTCCCGAAACGTAGCAATGTTTAAGACATGGATTTCATGTAATGTTGACGAGGTACCCCAAAAAGTAGTTTGAATGTACGTTTCCATGTTACAAGCTAAACCAAGCTTGTTTAAACAGAAATGGTCGCAGAAATCAGCCTTGTTTGCATAGCGACGAAGAAAAGAACACAATGTAGGCTGATCTCAAATTCTAATCGATATAGCAATGAACGCTAATACTTGTTCGAATCCCATTGTGACACAGGGAGACAGTATTTGGCATGACAGGGCCCCATTGAATGTATTAGTCTCTCACTCATATAGCAAAATGTGTACAATTACTGGAATTTGGCTTTAAAACCGCAAAAATTTCTCTACACCTTATGGCAAAATGATAACACAATATGGCAGTCCCCGCACCACAATGTTCATTCCGTTGGGCATGCACAAATAGGTTGATTGCGCTCACAGAAAAGTGTAACTTTCCCTTAATCAGATTCTAGTTTCCAAATAATTCATTTAGTGCAACGATTTCATTAATGTATCAGTTTTGATCAGAGTATTCCACAAGACGAGCCAAGCTGATTCAAATTGTTCAGCACCGCATGATGTTTCACAGTTGAGCACCAAGATGTGGATAGCACACATGACATCATTGCCATTACCTCACGCTTGGTTTTGCAGGGGTCCTCCAATGTGCAAAGAAAACAACCCAAATGAATTTCCCAAAAGGAATCTGGTACATATGTTTGTGTGAAGTAACTATTTGTTCATTCATTCTCAAAGGGTATATGGTAACAAGGCTTGTTGATGCTCACATACACATGCTCTGCTAAGACCCGCTCAAGCCAGTGTCAAAAAGCCTCAACTTTTTTCCAAAAGCAAATTCCATCATCTCATACATGCCAATCAGCCAACAGGCTTACATAGGCTTTTAGCAATTATTGTTGGGGTTCTTATAATGGGGTAGACTCTGGCAAAGAGAGAGAGAGGCACTATCGATGCTACTGGTCGATGTTTGAAAAGAATACAGGAGCAGGGTAGGAATGAGCTTAACAAAAATGGCTATTCCTGCAGGTGATATCCAGTCAAAAGTTTGGACACGCCTACTCATTCCAGGGTTTTTCTTTATTCTCTACTATTTTCTACATTGTAGAATAATGACGACATCAAAACTATGACATAACACATATGGAATCATGTAGTAACCAGAAAAGTGTTAAACAAATCAAAAGCTATGTTATATTTGAGATTCTTCAAAGTAGCCACCCTTTGCCTTGATGACAGCTTTGCACACTCTTGGCATTCTCTTATCCAGATTCATGAGGTTGTGTTGTGGCAAGGTAGGGGAGGTATAAAGTAGATAGCCCTGTTTGGTAAAAGACCAAGTCCATTTATTTGACAAGAACAGCTCAAATAAGCAAAGAGAAATGACAGTCCATCATTGCTTTTCAAGAACTTTGAAAGTTTCTTCAATTGCAGTCGCAAAAACCATCAAGCGCTATGATGAAACTGGCTCTCCCGAGGACCGCCACAGGAAAGGAAGACCCAGAGTTACCTCTGCTGCAGAGGATAAGTTCATTAGAGTTACCAGCCTCAGAAATTGCAGCCCAAATAAATGCTTCACAGAGTTGAAGTAACAGACACATCTCAACATCAACTGTTCAGAGGAGACTGCGTGAATCAGGCCTTCATGTCAAACTGCTGCAAAGAAACCACTCCTAAAGGACACCGATAAGAACAAGAGACTTGCTTGGGCCAAGAAACACGAGCAATGGACATTAGACCGGTGGAAATCTGTCCTTTGGTCTGATTAGTGTGTCTTTGTGAGATGCAGAGTAGGTGAACGAATGATCTCCGCATGTGTGGTTCCCACCGTGAAGCATGGAGTAGGAGGTGTGATGGTGCTTTGCTGGTAACACTGTCTGTGTTTTATTTAGAATTCAAGGCACGCTTAACCAGCATGGCTACCACAGCATTCTGCAGCGATACACCATCCCATCTGGTTTGCGCTTAGTGGGACTATCATTTGTTTTTCAACAGGACAACGACCCAACATACCTCCAGGCTGTTTGACCAATAAGGTAGAGGGATGTAGTGTTGCATCAGACCGCCCTGGCCTCCACAATCACCCAACCTCAACCCAATTGAGATGGTTTGGGATGAGTTGGACCGCAGAGTTAAGGAAAAGCAGCAAACAAGTGCTCAACATATGTGGGAATTCCTTTAAGAATGTTGGAAAAGCATACCAGGTGAAGCTGGTTGAGAGAAGGGTGTACAAAGCTGTCATCAAGTTTAAAGGTGGCTACTTTGAAGAATCTAACATATATTTGGTTTCGTGTAACACTTTTTTTGGTTACCTCATGATTCCATATGTGTTATTTCACAGTTTTGAGGTCTTCACTATTATTCTACAAAGAAAATAGTAAAAATAAAGAAAAAGCCTTGAATGAGTAGGTGTGTCCAAACTTTTGACTGGTACTGTATATATGTATATATGTTAACTTTTTATAGATTTGTTACATTTTCACAAAAGTTGTGCTATAATAGTGGACCAATAGAGCGCCTGTAGCACAGGCAAAGATATTTTTCCAGCACCCCAATTGAAAATAACATTCATTAAAAGTACCCTGCACCAACAAACTTCTTCCCGTGGCTATACGTTTTGGTTTCTGCCCTAACACAACACAGCTGATTCAAATGATAAAAGCTTGATGATTAGTTGATTATTTGACCGGTTAAAGGATGAGAGTGGGAGGGGTCTGACTGGATGGGTCCTTAAAAAAGGAGAGCAGGAAGCAGTAGAACTCAACTCACAAACAGAGCGCTGACATGACCAGACTACAGGTGAGAGTTCAACATAGTCATCTAGTACTGTATCTGCTTTCATCCCAAATGGTAACTTATGACCAGTACCCATCGGGCATATGTGACCCTATTCAAATGTAGTGCGTTACATAGGACAGGGGTCTCCAACAGGTCATGGTAGTTTGCCAAACAATTCAGATTTTTAAAATAGATTTTTTCACGTGTCAAACAACTGTCAAACAAATCTCAAGTATCAGACACTGCAAGTTACTAAATCAACGCGACTTGACGTTATCCCACCTCTGGTTAGTCAACTATTGGCTTAAAACGTCACATTTAAAACCATATCTGCCAATTAATTTCCAGCAATATTGCCCTGTCTGTCGCTCACTCCCTGTGTAGCCAGTTGATGCCTAGTGGGTTGCCAGATTCTTTCACGACTAAGTATTAACTGCAAGGTATACTTGTCAAAAGTATAGAAATTGTATCTATTGTTATTTGCAAACCTTGCCATGAAATGAGCAGCAATTGGCAATACAGAACCATCGCTAGACTGGCACATTCGACCACGCATTGCTTTCTCATGTGTTACTTTTCTTCCAGACATAAAATAAATGATATTCTGATGTGATTTAAGCACTGCCATGGACTCAGAACATTACATGTTGTTCTCCATTACCAATTGTAATTGAGTGGCAAACCAGGAAATTGAACTGAGAACATTTATGAAAATGGCTGTAATTTGGGGTTTAAAATCACAGCTTTTTTTTATAGGGCCCCTTTAGTAGTTTATTACCCATTTTACTGTGTCTTTTGCCAGAACGGTACACTGAAGAGTTGTAAGGGCAGAGAAGAATGAGCCTATTTGAAAGAAGTCGCTTGCGACGTGTGTATTAAAAAAAGGTAGCTCATGCCAGGCAAGTTGAGTCTCCTGCTCTAGAAAAATGTACTTTACCAGCCAATTTCATTTGCAAAAAGGTGACTTACTAGGTGTGCCATGCATCGGGGTTAGTTAGCTAGGGTGCTGTTTTGGGGAGAACCCAAGAGCATAGACTTCTCCTTATTCCCGTGTGCCAGGCTAATCTACTCTGTGGTGGAAGAGATGATTCCTGGTATTCCTTAGCCCTTCATTAGTTGAATGTGTTAAGTGGACTTGCTGGGGTACTTGAGGAGAGGTTGGGGAAACACTGATGGCTTATCTCGTGTGTCTCTCAGGAGACTATCACCATGGCGACGTTGACCCTTCTACTGCTTCTCAGCGCTGCCTTTACACTGGGTGACAGAATGACTTTGAACATAGCAAGTAAGAGTCAGCCTCACACTTTAAATCACGAGTGTCAAACTCATTCCACGGAGTGTCTTGCATCTGCAGTTGGCTTACCTTTCAATGAAGACCTAGACAACCAGGTGAGGGGAGTTCCTTACTAATTAGTGACCTAAATTGATCAATCGAGGGAGGAGCGAAAACCTGTAGACGCTCTGTGGAATGAGTTTGTGCTTTACATCATTGATTGTGTATGTTTTGTTGTAGTGTGGCATGACTGATCTCCAAATGTTATTTTTGATGCAAGGGTCAGTCTGGACTATCCTTTAAAGTCTGCTGCAATTTCGGAACCCTCCCTGTCTTCTCCTTTCAGATGATTTGGTGAGATTTGCAGCAGACCAAAGAAACCCATGCCCCAGAGGCTGGTTCCAATTTAATTCACGCTGCTTCATGTTTGTCAAAACTGCAAGGACATGGCCCAATGCAGAGGTATAATGCTTACCTTCTACAATTGAAGTCAACTTAGTTTTTTGAGTTAAAGGTGCTTTGGCCTTATTTTAACAGGCGCCTCATGTAAAATACTGAACCTCCCCTTAATATGCTGTAATTGCAATTTTCTATAGGCTTTTCAATATTGTGTGGAGTTGGGCCCTCTTGTATATTAGAACCCTCAAGGCATGGGTTAAGACTGAGATGAACTAATTCCTATATTTGAGAGTCCAGAAGACAAATTCTCAGACTGGACAACTGACTAATACTTCCATTATGACATGTCTTTGTCTCTGTGTACTGCTTGCTCTAGCGCCACTGTCAGTTACTTGGAGAAAAACTGAAGCCTGTGTACAACACTGTAAAGTACCTTGGCGCAAACCTGGCATCTGTGCACAGCTATGAAGAGTTCCAATTTCTACAGGCGGTGGTGTTGATCGCGACTGGCAGTTTCCCTCTTACCTGGATTGGTGGATTTGATGCTGTTCAAGCAAAGGTGGAAAAGGTACCCAAAGTGAAGATGCCTTAATACTTAAGACTAATAAAACCATCAGCTCAGAGTAGGTGTTAAGACACTGGTCAGACAACTCTGTGCCAGGAGTAATCAACTCGCCAGTTTCTCAGCTGGTAATGACCACAGTTTGAGGTACCGCAGAGGAAAGATTGACATTCGCAACTCGAGTTCTACGTGGAATTTGGATATTACCATTATATCCACACTCCCATTTTAATAACTGTAAATTGCTTTGGCACAGTAGGCATGAAGTTACTTGCCTACCTTTTAACCAAACATAATTCAAGTAAACATGGCCCAATGTCATGTCTTTAAACTGATATGTGATTTTAAGTATTTAGGCATGTGAAGTCATTGTCAAAAGCAAAATAAATACTGTTGGTTGTAGGTCTAGATTTGAGTTGATCATCTCGAAATATCCAGAGCAATTGCCACAGATGATCCATTAGATGAACCAGATACTCCATTGGCCTCTAACGATGTGAAGAGTCTGCAATGTCGGGCAGATTCGAGGGACAGACACAATTCCGAGAGAAATGGTTTTCTCAGTTTCTGGCATGTCATGTGTGCTACTTGTATCAGTACTTGTAACAACCTAAGCATTACAAAACGTATATTTGCTCAAATAAGCCATTATGTTTTTCGTTAATGAAATTCGACATCTTATTGACGGCCATACAAAAACGAGTTGCTTGGTGACCAGGAAAAACGCTACCCGCTTGAGAAGGCAGATTTTGGGCTTAGTTACCCTTCTCGCTTCGCCTCTTCCTCTTTGCTATGGCGCAGAAACAACTTACTAGCTGTCTTTTTCTATTTTTGGGATTTCTAGAAATGTGGTTGTAGTATCAACACTTGTGTATTTTTTTCACCCAACAGTTCCATTGTCGGTCTGCACGTTTTGGTAGTGGTGGCTTTTACCGTTTTGTTGGAGGAAAGACCATGAGTGTTGTGCTTGCTGAACAATTTCTAAAATACATGTAACATTTGATACTGAGATCTCACTACTTCCACACAGGACAGGCTATGGTTCTGGAGTGACGGCTCCAAATTTGATCACGAGAGCTGGGCTGAAGGGGAGCCGAATAACCACAATGGTGCCAGAGAGCCATGTATTCAGATCAACTTTGGAGGTACATTATCATTCATCAAATTAAACTTTTTTTGAGCAAGTTTAACAAATAAATGTGACCTACTTTTCTATTTTCGTGTACATCGAGAGGTAATTTCTATTTCGTGTTTCCTCTTAAGATGAAAACGGCTGGAACGATGAATCATGTGGAAAGAGCTATCCCTCCGTGTGCTCCATAAGAACCTGTTTAATCCTTCAAACTGTCAAATGAAACCAGAAATGCTACTCTGGTGTCAGCATCCTAACTGCAAATGTTTCATGTTATAGTGAATTACTTTGAAGGTATTTGTTGCTGTAAAATACGTTTGACTTGTTGTGTAACTATTGTAGCTTGTCAATAAAACTGGTGTACGTATTTAATCTCATGAGTGGTTATTAAACATTGCTTCACTTTGTTTCTTGAAGAAGCAGTCTGGGTGTCTGTTCAGTGGGCATTTAAATTCTTTGATCCATTGTTTCTTGAAGAATAGAATTCTCTTAGGACCCAAACAGTTGTAAAAAAAATGTTGTCTCACTGTCAACTGTGTAAAATTTCAGCAAACTTAACATGTTTAAATATTTAAGAACATGAGCTATAAACTGAACAAGTACCACAGATGGAATGTGTCCCTGAACCAAGGGGGGCTGTCAAAAGGAAGTCAGTATCTAGCCACCAGCCACATTAAGTACTGCAGTGCATCTCCTCATGGACTGCACCAGGGTTGCCAGTTCTTGCTGTGAGATGTTACCCCACTCTTCCACGAAGGCACCTGCAAGTTCCCGGACAATTCTGGGGGTAATGGTCCTAGCCCTCACCCGCCGACCCAACAGGTCTCAGACGTGCTCAATGGGATTGAAATCTGGGCTCTTTGCTAGCCATGGCTGAACACTGGCATTCCAGTCTTGCAGGAAATCACCCACAGAACCAGCAGTGTGGTGTTTTTGATGCTGGAGGGTCATGTCAGGATGAGGGAGGAGGATGTCTTCCCTGTACTGCACAGTGTTGAGATTGCCTGCTATGACAGCAACCTCAGTCCGATGTGACACCTCCCCAGACCAAGATGGACCCTCGCCCTCCCAATTGATCCTGCTCCAGAGTACAGGCCTCGTGTAACACTTGGACAACAAATGCGACTCCGACCATCACCTCTGGTGAGACATCCGCAACTCGTCAGTGAGATTTTTTAATTTTTTTTGGCCAGTCCTGTCTGGTCCAGCGAGGGTGGGTTTGTGCTCGTAGGTCACGTTGTTGCCGGTGACGTCTGAGGACCTGCCTACAAGACCTCAGTCCAGCGCCTCTCAGCCTATTGCGGACAGTCTGAGCACTGATGGAGGGATTGTGCCTTCCTTGTGTAGCTCGGGCATTTGCCATCCTGTCCCTGTCACGCAGGTGTGATGTTCCGATCCTATGCAGCTGTTACACGTGTTCTGTCACTGCAAGGACGATCAGCTGTCGGTCCTGTCGCCGTAATGCCTCCTTGCAGCATGCCTAAGGCACGTTCATGCAGATGAGCAGGGACCCTGGGCGTCTTGTCTTTCAGTCAGAAAAGCCCCTTTAGTGTACGTTTTAACTGCCCTTACTTGCCTGTAAGCTGTTAATGTCCAAATGACCTTTCCACAGGTGCCTAGTCATTAACAAGTGCCGGGAAAGTGTTTCAACCTTTTACAATGAAGATCTGAAGTTAATTTGTACATTTTCCAATTATCTTTGAAAGACAGGGTCCTGTAATAGGGATGTACTTTTTTTGGGTAAGTTTATTACTCCATAAACTGTTTCTTTTAAAGGAGAACATTTTCACATGCATGTCAGTGTGTTGTCTGTGAATATTAGTGTTACATTTTCCCACCTCATCTGTTCCCTGTAGACCATGTAGTGGGGCAGCCATTTGGTTTGCATCCCAGAATGTAGCTTTGCGTTTCTACACTCTCGCTGGGTAAAGACTGTGTGTACAAGATGAATTTAAAGTCAACTGTTCTGCCTGCGGATATGGAGCATGGACCTGTTCATTGGACGTGCTGTTTTCGGCTCTCTCGACCTCAATGCTCGGCTATGAAAAGCCAACTGACGTTTACTCCTGATGTCCTGACCTGTTGCACCCTCTACAACCACTGTGATTATTATGTCACCCTGCTGGTCATCTAAGAACGTTTCAACAACTTGAACGATCTGGCCTTAATGGCAACGTACTCTAATCTCCACCCGGCACAGCCAAAAGAGGACTGGCCACCCCTCAGCATGGTTCCTCTCTAGCTAGTTCAGCGGAGGCTGCTTAGGGGAGGATGGTTCATGTCTGGAAGGGTATCAAACACTTGATTTACGTATTATTATTGAAAAACATCACATCAATACAGGGACATTTCTGTGAATACAATGGGGGGGGAATGAAATAACCTTTTATGCCAGATATCATTTACAGGGTAAATGGGAAAAATATATTTTAAAATGAGTTTCTTAAACTTTTGGGATAACTAGACAAGGTACTCTCTTTTGACCACAGCATGGGTTGGTCAGTTCCATAGCAATATGTTGAATTATAATCACCCAAAATTACCTAATTGCCAATCACTTCCACTTATTGTTGCATTTTTTAAAATCCAAAATATTCAAGTCATTCATTTGTAAACTTGGAAAAAAAAGAACCTCAGTGTTAAGTCAAAGTAAAGGAAGTGGAATTTCTTTGCAAACCATGTATTTTCTCTGAGTAATATTAACCTGAGATTTATCGATGAACTCATCAAACGCCAAAAACTCCCCAGTGTTGTCTACCAAATCACGTGAAAAATGAATACCTTTGTCAAACCAAAGGCCTTTGAAAATGGAATTCCTATTAATTGTATTAACTCTTATTCCAAGTCAATGTTTTGTTGGGGGAAAAATTATGCTTGAATATCATTTTCTAGAAAAATAACATTTTCTGGTGAAACTTAGACAATTTCACAGGTAATTCTAAGAATCAAATCATATTTCATTAGGATTTCAAGTCCAAGTTTATTAAACAGACTATTAGGGATATGATACCACAGCTAGGATTAGACCGACAATTTCAACCAGTTAATTCTAAAAGCACCCACTAACGACTCAAAATCAACAGCCTGTAAACCTCCACGATCGTAGTCTTTCCCGAATTGTGATTTCCGAATATGTGTTTTATTCCTCCAATTAATTGAAATGTTTTGTGTTACTAGAAGAAAGGAAAAGGGACTGACTTGGGTAAGTGATTCTAAATAAACCATCTGTCTTGGACAAAAGAATATGACCCAGAATTTAGATATCACGTTGCAGCCACTGACTTAATGAAACTCTCATGGAATGAGTCCTATTATCGATGTTTAAAGATTCTCTATCTGGAACGTTTCTAGTGATAACAATTCCTAAATATTTAACTTCCTTGTAACCAGGTATGGTGTCAATGTTGACGGGGACACCACAATAAATTGGCATGAGATCACATTTGTTAAGTTTGATCAAAATGGCGCCGAAGCAGAAGGCAAACGTTTTACGTGCCCCCAACCGATTGTGTTTTTTGTTCGTTTATCTGCATTGTTTGTACCTTTTAATTTGTATTTTTTTTATTTTTTTAAACAATTTTTGGACATAATGTTGTCCAAAAATTCTTATGACCGAAAATAACTTCTTGACACCAGAACTGCGATTACTCACCACGGACTCGCAGAATCCTTTTATTTCTTCCACGACTCTGACGAGCCCAAGGCAGAGGATATACGGCTCCCTCAGGAACAGGCCCTGACCCCAGTGATCTGTGTGAAGAGGAGGCGGAGAAAGAGAGGCCGGAGGGTGGGCTGCCTGCTGAGGAGTAGGAGGCGATTGAATAAACCCCCACTCCCCTCAATTCTGCTAGCAAACATGCAACCTTTGGACAATAAAATTGACAAGTTATTGGGAAGATTAAACTACCAACGGGACATTAATAACTAACATCTTAAGCTTCACAGAGTCGTGGCTGAACAACGACAATATCAATATACAACATAGCTGGCTGGTTGTACAATGTACTGGCAGGATAGAACAGCGGCATCTGGAAAGACAAGGGGCGGTGGTCTAATGTATTTTTGTAAACAACAGCTGGTGCACAATATCTAAGGAAGTCTCGCCTGAGGTAGAGTTTCTCATGATAAGCTGCAGACCACATTACCTGCCGAGAGAGTTGTCATCTATATTCTTTGTAGCTGTTTACATACCACCACAGTCAGACCCTGGCACCAAGATAGCATTGAATGAGATGTATTCCACCTTAAGCAAACAAGAAAATGCTCACCCAGAGGCTGCGCTCCTAGTAGCCGGGGACTTTAATGCAGGGAAACTTAAATCAGTTTTACCTCATGTCTATCAACATGTTACATGTGCAACCAGAGGGAAAAGAACTCTGGACCACCTATACTCCACACACAGAGATGCTTACAAAGCTCTCCTTCGCCCTCCATTTGGAAAATCTGACCATAATTCTATCCTCCTGATTCCTGCTTACAAGCAAAAATTAAAGCAGGAAGCACCAGTGATCAATAAAAAAGTGGTAAGATGAAGCAGATGCTAAACTACAGGACTGTTTTGCTTGCACAGACTGGAATATGTTCTGGGATTTCTCCAATGGCATTGAGGAGTACATCACATCTGTCATTGGCTTCATCAATAAGTGCATTGATGACGTCGTCCACACAGTGACCGTACATAAATACCCCAACCAGAAACCATGGATTACAGGCAGCATCCGCACTGAGCTAAAGGCTAGAGCTGCCACTTTCAAGGAGCGGGACTCTAACCCGTAAGCTTATAAGAAATCACACTATGCCTTCTGACGAACCATCAAACAGGCAAAGCGTCAATACAGGACTAAGATTGAGTTGTACTAAACTGGTTCTGATGCTCGTCGGATGTGGCAGGGCCTGCAAACCATTACAGACTACAAAGGGAAGCACACCCGAGAGCTGCCCAGTGACACGAGCCTACCGGACAAGCTAAACTACTTCTATGCACCCTTCAAGGCAAATAACACTGAAACATGCATACCAGCTGTAAAGGAAGACTGTGTGATCACGCTCTCCACAGGCGATGTGAGTAAGACCTATCGACAGGTCAACATTCCCAAGGCCGCAGGGCCAGACGGATTACCAGGACGTGTACTGTGAGCATGCACTGACCAACTGGCATGGGTCTTCACTGACATTTTCCACCTCACCCTGTCCGAGTCTGTAATACCAACATGTTTTTAGCAGACGACCATAGTGCCTGTGCCCAAGAACCCTAAGGGTCTAAATGACTACCGACCCGTAGCACACACGTCTGTAGCCATGAAGTGCTTTGAAAGGCTGGTCATGGCTTACATTAACACCATCATCCCAGAAACCCTAGACCCACTCCAATTTGCATACCACCCCAACAGATCCACAGATGATGCAATCACTATTGCGCTCCACACTGCCCTTTCCCACCTGGACAGAAGGATCACCTATGTGAGAATGCTATTCATTGAGGATAGCTCAGCATTCAACACCATAGTGCCCTCAAAGCTCATCAATAAGCTAAGGACCCTGGGACTGAACACTTCCCTTTGCAACTGGATCCTGGTCTTCCTGGCGGGCCACCCCCAGGTGGTAAGGGTAGGTAACAACACATCCACCACGCTGATCCTCAACACAGGGGTACCTCAGGGGTGTGTGCTCAGCCCCCTTCTGTACTCTCTGTTCACTCATGACTGCACAGCCAGGCACAACTCCAACACCATCATTAAATTAGCTGATGACACAACAGTGGAAGGCCTGATCACTGACAATGACGAGACATACTATAGGGAGGAGGTCAGAGACCTGGCTGCTCCACTACATCGACGGGGTGTAGTGGAGCAGATTGAGAGCTTCACGTTCCTTGGTGTCCACATCACCAACAAACTAACATGGTCCAAGCACACCATGACAGTCATGAAGCGGTCACGACAAAACCTATTCCCCCTCAGGAGACTGAAAGATTTGTCATGGGTCCTCAGATCCTCAAAAGGTTCTACAGCTGCATCATCGAGAGCATCCAGACTGGTTGCATCACTGCTTGGTATGGCAACTGCTCGGCCTCCGACCGCAAAGCACTACAGAGGTTAGTGCGAACAGCCCAGTAAGTTCATCACTGGGGCCAAGTCATTCAGGACCTGTATACCAGGCAGTGTCGGAGGAAGGCCCTGAAAATTGTCAAAGACTCCAGCCACCCTAGTCATAGACTGTTCTCTCTGCTACCGCACGGCAAGCGAGCGCCAAATCTAGGTCCAAGAGACTCCTAAATAGCTTCTACCCCCAAGCCATAAGACTCCTGAACATCTAATCAAATGGCTACCCAGACTATTTGCTGCTGCTACTCTGTTATTATCTATGCATAATCACTTTAATAGCTCTATCTACATGTACATACTACCTCAATTTACTGCTGCTCTTTAATCATTTGTTATTCTTATCTCTCTTTTTTAAAACTTTTTTTTGTATAGGTATTTTCTTAACTGCATTGTGCTTGTAAGTAAGCATTTCACTGTAAGGTCTACACTTGTTGTATTCGGCGCATGTGACAAATACAATTTGATTTAAAGGTCATTTCAAAGCATTTACAGCAACTGATCAAGATCTTCTATCAGGTGGTCAATATTGATAAATATTTATTCAAATCTAACCACAGGAACAGCAAACATTTGAAGCATCCCTTTTGTATGACCTTTTTTATAAAGTGTGAACACAGATAGACACGTTTCTGTTTGCACTGTAGGTCCATGAAACTATGCTAGGAAAAGTTACAATATAATATACATTGTTTTCCTGCCTTGTATCTTGTGCGACTCACCCATATACTCAGACTTTTAGGGCAGTAAAATACACTGATCAATCATGGGGCATAGGACTGTATAAAAAGTAATTTAAGCCATACTGTAGTTTGTATACAAACTGCCTGGTATTCAGTAGCTCTTTGGTGTTCTGCCTTAGAGCGACTGCTTTTGGGGCAATAATGTTCATGCGGCACAGGCCCATATAAAAAAAAAAACACCAATGGGATACATCTCAAATGACAACCTATTGTCTTTATAGTGCACTACTTTTGACCGAAGCCCTATGGGAATAGGGTGCCATTTGGGACACAAGCATGGTGAGAGGAGGATCCTTACATACATAGTCATGCTCTGAAGAACTGGTCTATGTGCCAAGGCAGCTGTTTCACAAGCTTCACACATGGATTTACTCTGGTTTTCATTGGGGCTTGGTTTCAGTTTTAGGGCTGGGCACTAGAACAAATCACCAAAATGTCATTGGGCAGGTGGAGATCAAGGTTCTGTGGCCAGAACATGTACTTGAGACTGCTGTTATTCAATCATAATAATAATAATACACTATATTGTAACTGATGGGCATCTTTGTTAAAGTTGGATTTTTCAAAATAGGCCTTTTCTAGATTTAAGCAGGCAGCTGTTCTATTTAAATTAACTTTCATGTTGCAGAACATAGATATTCTCACTCACTCACATACACACACAAATTATAACAATTCAATTAATTGTTGAGATTTTGGAGTGATTTGTGATAGGGCTATCTTTCCATAACGAATATTGGCAAGATCTCCTAATATTTAGAAATGACCCAATTATTTATGCAGGCATGTGTGCTGTGCTTGCCTTGTCCGCGCTTTATATCACCTTCGACAGTTCCAAACTTGACCAGCGGGTGGAGGCCGTTCCCCAATCTCTGGGTGAATCTCTTGCTCCCTGCTCTAGTCTCGTCTGGGAACGTCGAAATAGAGGGAGAAAGACTAAACAGGTGGTCAGAAATACAAGCGAACAATGTCGTCCCTGGAGATAAGGTGAAAGATCGTTCGGTCTCATCTCTTTAAGGATTAAAAACCACAGAAACTTCATGTTTCGGCTGACGTTCAAAGAGAGAATTTATCGTCGGTTTACTTCCGAACCTGGGCAAAATATATCGGATATTAAACTATGAAAGTGACGGTGTGTTTTGGAAGGACTAGGGTGGTGGTACCGTGCGGAGATGGAAATATCAAAGTCCACACTCTCATCCAGCAAGCCGTCATGAGATACAAAAAAGCCATTGCAAAGGTACGTCGCTGTTACTTTGGATCACGCGTTTGTTTCAAATGTTCCATAGCGGATTGGAAACAATGGTGCAAAATGCCTGGAGCGAGTGTCGAGCGAACATGTCGCAGATTTGTAACAGCGATGAAAGGGAAATATACATCAAAGATTCGGAACTAAAACAATGATTTTGCTATAAATTCGGCGGAGTTGTTGATGTTGAATGATGCATCGTTATAACTGGTCGAGCCCTCTGCAAACCCCACGAAACTTCCTTTTGGACTTCACCCTTTCCCTACCATAGTGCATGGAAAGATAGTAGATGACTACTAAAATGTAGCGTTAACTACCGATCTAACTGGGATATAAAATGCAAACCTAATGAGGTGGTCTATAAGTAGAGGATAAGGATGCTAACTAGTTAGCTAACAATCCGAGATTTGATTCCCTGAGAGTTGTTAGCTAGCTGACTGTTTGCTAACTAGTTAGCTGGCTGTTTGCTAACTAGCTAGCTAGTTAGCACCAGCATACTGCAGGATAGCATTCTGGCTTTTGAAATGGGGTACTAGATAAAAAGCATAACGTTTCGTATCGATTTTATGCCTATTGGATAGCCTACATTTTCACCGGCACCCGTTTCTCTTTGTTCCTCTTGCTAATTATCCTATTATGTTAAGATGGCTAAGAAGCTGTAGCTTGCTAGGCTAACTATCAGTCAAGGAAGAAAGCTTTAACAAATAGTATATCTATTAGGGATGTGCATCTTTCCTTTTCAAGAAGATTCGATACGTGTCTAGTGACATGGTCTCTGATACTTTTTAGTTTGAAACGATTCGGTTTGATTAGGGAATGAATCCATGCGGTTCGATACGATTCGATTCCATTTGTTGCATAAACACATTCATTTTCCATTCTAAATTTAAGTCTGCAGATGATGGAGCTCATGAGCTGGGCTTCTCTGTGTGTGAGAGGAGACTGTGTGAATCAGGCCTTCATGGTCGTATTGCTGCAAAGAAACCACTATTAAAGGACACCAATAAGAAGACTTGCTTGGGCCAAGAAACATGTGCAATAGACATTAGGCCAGTGGAAATGTGTCCTTTTTGTTCTGATGAGTCCAGATGTTTGATTTTTGGTTCCAACTGCCATGTCTTTGTGAGACGTGCCTTTTACTTAGGAGTGGCTTCTGTTTGGCCACTACCATAAAGGCCTGATTGGTGGATTGCTGCAGAGATGGTTGTCCTTCTGCAAGGTTCTCCCATCTCTACAGAGGAACTCTGACCATCAGGTTCATGGTCACCTTCTTGACCAATGGTTCTCGCCTTGGTTTGTTTTAATTTTGTCTCAAGTGGTTGAACTGGAAGTGGAAGAAGCTTAGTGCAAAAAGTGCAAAAAGCCCCGGAGGATGGAGGGATAAATGGTACTGTTGACTATTACATTGTGCAATTTCTTACCATGTGATGGTTGTACTGGCATGCCTGGACAGCTGAGAGCAGGATAACAGGTTACATTTGATTGCCCAGTTTTGGGAATGTCAATTTGTTGATACAGTAGCAGGCTATTTGATTCACTTCCACAGAATGTTCATTTTCCCACTAAGACAGGAGGAGACAAGCAGAAACTTTTGTTTTTGAATATGGCTGCTGTGTGCAGACCATTTTGCAAAGCTTAAGACATTTATATATATTTAGTGTTTAAGAGCATTGTTAACTGTAATGTAAAGCTACAATATGTAACTTTTTGGGCGACCTGACCAAATTCACATAAACATGTGAGTTATAGATCTGTCATTCTCATTGAAAGCAAGTCTAAGAAGCAGTAGATCTGTTCCATGTGCGCTATTTCTATGCTTCCCGTTAAGTTGAGTTTTTGCGTCTTTGACTTTCAGTTTTCTACACCAGCTTCAAACAGCTGAATATACAATATGTTTGGTTATGGAAAATATATTTCACAGCGGTTTAGATGGTGCAATGATTCTCTACACAATGACTGCTTGTTTTGTCACACAAACTGAAATTAGGCGAACTATTCAAGTTACTGCAACCAGGAAATGGCACAGCAATTTCTCCATATTGCACTTGATTACATTGATATTAGATCTACAGGACCATGAGAATTCCATCAATAAATCCTGCATGGCACAGCGTTGTGTGGAGGAGCAGTCTCATTTGTTTTCATGTTAATAACCCAGATGACATGGTGCAGTGCATGTCTTTTCAATTATTCAGTGAGGTCTGACTGTGGAGTCCTGGAGAAAAATTGGCCTATTCTTATCCCGAGGCTGTGACTGGGAGGCAGACTGGTGTGGCATATCTGGGGGATTCAGCCTGCACTTAGCCTTTTCTATATCAATATAATCCTGCATATGAATTACTTTGTAGAGTGTGTTGTCAGTGTAGTTTACACATTGGTTAAAGTTTTCCTTTGCCCTCACATCGAAATTCTGTGATCGTTGGTCTTACCAAACTGACAATAAATGCAATGGTAAGAAAATGACAATAATCGTAACATGCGTAGAAGTCTAACTAAGCAGCCGACCTGATTGCAGGGAGCGAAAAGTGGGGAAATACTGACTGTTCTCAAGCTGAGTGAATTGGGCTTCAAGGGTGGAAATGAGGCCCAAAATCAAAGGCTCATTATGTGTGCATTGTGCTTTGATCTAAAAACCCAGAGCTCCCTGTGAACTTCTCACCCACAGCAGAAAATAAACCCACTTTAGTCGTTTATATAGCTATTGCTGCTGCTGTTGCTCCCGACGCTGGCAATTTTAGTTGGGTTCGAGAGCAGTGTGATGTCAAGTGACCGTGTCACAAAACTCTTTGGTCATGGATGTACTAAGGTCAGTATTAACGCCAACTTGACACAGGTTGGCACCCAAATGGTACCATATTCCCTATGTAGTGGACTCAAAAGTAGTCCAGTATAAAAGGAATAGGGTGCCATTTTGAACACATGCTTAATAGTGGTCTGGATTTAGCTTAGTTTGGGTGTTCCGGCACTGGTCTGCCGTATAGGACCCTCTCTGGTAACTTCCCTGCCGTTTATAGTGGAATGCTTCCGGCAGAGAGAGAAACACCAGGCCTTAATTCACCTTATAACTCAATGGATATGCCCTAAATTGCACACTTTTACCTAAATTGGGCCCATGTGTGTTTTTATATACAGTGGCAAGAAAAAGTATGTGAACCTTTTGAAATTGCCTGGATTTCTGCGTAAGTTGGTCATCAAATTTTTATCTGATCTTCTAAGTCACAACAATAGACATGGTGTGCTTAAACTAATAACACACACATTATTGTATTTTTATTGTCTATATTGGATATATAATTTAAACATTCGCAGTGTAGGTTGTGAAAAGTATGTGAACCCCTAGGCTAATGACTTTTCCAAAAGCTAATTGGAGCCATGGGTCAGTTAACCTGGAGTCCAATCAATGAGACGAGATTGGAGATGTTTGTTAGAGCTGCCTTGCCCTCTAAAAAACACTCACATAATTTGAGTTTGCTATTCACAAGAAGCATTGCCCGACGTGAACCATGCCTCGAACAAAAGAGATCTAAGAAGACCTAAGATTAAGAACTGTTGACTTGAATAAAGCTAGAAAGGATTACAAAAGTATCTCTAAAAGCCTTGATGTTCATCAGTCCACGGTAAGACAAATTGTCTATAAATGAAAGTTCAGCACTGTTGCTACTCTCCCTAGGAGTGGCTATCGTGCAAAGATGACTGCAAGAGCACAGCGCAGAATGCTCAATGGGGTGAAGAAGAATCCTAGAGTGTCAGCTAAAGACTTACAGAAATCTCTGGAACATGCTAACATCTCTGTTGACGAGTCTACAATACGTAAAATACTAAACAAGAATGGTGTTCATGGGAGGACACCACGGAAGAAGCCACTGCTGTCCAAAAAAAACATTGCTGCACGTCTGAAGTTTGCAAAAAGGCACCTGGATGTTCCACAGAGCTACTGGCAAAATATTCCTCCTAACCATTGTGCAGGTCTGATCCGCAACTACAGAAAACGTTTGGTTGAGTTTATTGCTACCAAAGGGGATGGTCAACAAGTTATTAAATCCAAGGGTTCACATACCTTTCCCACCCTGCATTGTGAATGTTTACACGGTGTTCAATAGACATGAAAACGTATAATTGTTTGTGTTATTAGTTTAAGCAGACAGTGTTTGTTGTGACCTAGATGAAGATCAGATCAAATTTTATGACAAATTTATGCAGAAATCCAGGTATTTCCAAAGGGTTCACATACTTTTTCTTGCCACTGTAGGGAATAGGGTTCCATTTCGGACACAACCCAGGCCTTAATTCACCTCATAAGAAGAAATGGTGTTGACCGACTGCCATTGCTTTTCTTGGAAGCTTTTTATTTTTGTCCTGTTCTTGAACAAAATCCTCAGAAACCGTACGTTGTTCAGATGGAATACTACTGCTTATGACAAGACTAACGATCGAGTAGCCTGTATTGAGTATGACATCCACGGAGTGGAACTTTTTTGACTGTGTTTCAAATCCTGATGTGACATGTATGCCATTAGGCCTAGTATTGGGGTACAGGAAAAACACTCAGACCACTTGTTGACAGCGTTTCCTTTTAATTGTCCGTAAGGTTGCAAGATTGGATCCCCCGTGCTGACAAGGTGACAATCTGTCATTCTGCCCCTGAACGAGGCAGTTAACCCACCGTTCCTAGGCCGTCATTGAAAATAAGAATGTGTTCTTAACTGACTTGCCTAGTTAAATAAAGATTAAATAAGGGTGTAAAAAAAAAAAAAAAACTGCAAAATTGGTGTCCAAAAATACCGATTTCCGATTTGTTATGAAAACTTGAAATCCGCCCTAATTAATCGGCCATTCCGATGAATCGGTCGACCTCAAGTTCTAACATCCTCCAAATACCGTAGAGTAATTATTGACATTACTTCCCACAGTCCACAATGTGTTATGAGTCCATAGAATGTTGCTAGCCTTGGTACCAGTCTGTTGGTGTTATCTTACCACTTCCTGTCATGCGAAACAAACAGGTAAGGAGTGGCATGATGCCACAATTACTGGTACCCAGGCTAGGATGTTGCACATTTTGTTGCTGAACTGTTTGATCTCTGTCACAGCAGGGCTGTGTGAGACAGTGGCCTGGCTTCCAGCTCCAAAAACGGGCACAATGCTGGATTAAAAGCTTGTGTGATTATGTGTGATGATCCCTGTGGCAATGACTCTGCCCTGCACTCTATGCCCTATCTCATGCAATGCTTTTGACCAGAGTCCTTTGGGCCCTGGTCAAAAGTAGTGCTCTAAAAAGGGAATAGGGAGCCATTTGGGACACAGCCCTTGACTACAGGCTCACTGTGGAGTCAACCACTGAAGCATGACTTTGGCAAGCATTCTCTGAATAGTTTCCACCATATATCTTATACCAGTGACAAGAGGTTCCTTTTTAACTCCATGAAGGGAAGTGAGCAAACATCATTGAGGTGGAAGTTGGGTTTCAAATCATCACTTTATTGCTCTAAAAATTAGTCATATGATTAATAGCGTAGTAGGTTTTGCGTCCATGACGATTTTCACCAGTTTCCTGCTGCGTGCAAGGTACTGACAAAAGCGGTCATATATTTGAATTTACAGCTTTTGAACTCATGATGTGTTAATGAATAGGCCACACGTACGTTAGTTCGGTCCCTGTGAAGGAGAACATGGTGTGTTGTAGAGGTTGACCGATTATGATTTTTTCAACACCGATACCGATTTATTGGAAGATTTAAAAAAAGCCGATATATATATATATATAACCACTGAAGCATATATATGCTTTTTTTTTATAAATCAAATTGGCCGATCTAATCTGTATTGGCTTTTTATATATATATATATATATATATATATATATATTTTTTTTTTTAAATTTTATTTATAATAATGACAATTACAACAATACTGAATGAACACTTATTTTAACTTAATATAACACATCAATAAAATCAATTTAGTCTCAAATAAATAATGAAACATGTTCAATTTGGTTTAAATAATGCAAAAACAGTGTTGGAGAAGAAGGTAGAAGTGCAATATGTGCCATGTAAGAAAGCTAACGTTTAAAATTCCTTGCTCAGAACATGAGAACATGTGCTTGAAGCACAGCAAAGAGCTGCTGGCAAACGCAGTAAAGTGCTGTTTGAATGAATGATTACGAGCCTACTGCTGCCTACCACCGCTCAGTCAGACTGCTCTATCAATTTATACACTTAATTATAATATAATAACGCACAGAAATACGAGCCTTAGGTCATTAATATGGTCAAATCCGGAAACTATCATTTTGAAAACAAAATGTTTATTCTTTCAGTGAAATACGGAACCGTTCTGTATTTTATCTAACGGGTGGCATCCATAAGTCTAAATATTGCTGTTACATTGCACCACCTTCAATGTTATGTCATAATTATGTAAAATTCTGGCAAATGAATGACGGTCTTTGTTAGGAAGAAATGGTCTTCACACAGTTCGCAACGAGCCAGGCGGCCAAAACTGCTGCATATACCCTAACTCTGCTTGCACAGAACGCAAGGGAAGTGACACAATTTCCCTAGTTAAAATAAATTCATGTTAGCAGGCAATATTAACTAAATATGCAGGTTTAAAAATATATACTTGTGTATTGATTTTAAGAAAGACATTGATGTTTATGGTTAGTTACACATTGGTGCAACGACAGTGCTGTTTTTGCGAATGCGCTTGTTAAATCACCTGTTTGACGAAGTAGGCTGTGATTCAATGACAGATTAACAGGCACCGCATCGATTATATGCAACGCAGGACAAGCTAGATAAACTAGTAATATCATCAACCATGTGTAGTTAACTAGTGATTATGTGAAGATTGATTGTTTTTATGAGAAGTTTAATGCTAGCTAGCACCTTACCTTGGCTCCTTGCTGCACTCGCATAACAGGTAGTTAGCCTGCCACGCAGTCTCCTCGTGGAGTGCAATGTAATCGGCAACAACCAGTGTCCAAAAAATACAGATTACCGATTGTTATGAAAACTTGATTTCTGCCCTAATGAATTGGCCAACCTCTATTGTGTTGTCATTAGTGAACCAGCAGCTGTCCAGGTCTATGGCCCAGATGGAGCCCTATTCCCTTTATTGTGCACTACTTTTGACCAAAGCCCTGTGGGGCCAGGTCAAACGTAGTGCATTTTATGAATGGAAGAAGGTGCCATTTGGGACGTATCCTAGGCCTCCTAATGGAGAGGTGATTTGTACTGATGTGAGGCATGAGCCACAGCCAGCATCACAGTTTAGTTCTGCCTTCCCTGAGAGGCATTGCTCATACTTTAGGCATGTGCTATTAAAATTGACATTTACATACAGTAGTTCTCCTGGGGCTAGGGCTGTGGCGGTCACACAATTTCGTCAACCGGTGATTTTCAAGCAAATTTACCTTTAATTAATATAAACACATTTAGCATCTTATGGCTTTCACATTCAGCCTACTAGCAACTGATGCAGACTACATTTTTAAAAAAAAGTGTAAATCCATGTAATATATTCTACATCTTCATAATAAATCTATTATTTATTTTAGACAGTTCTAAATAAACATGATGTGATGAAAATGTAGTCTATTTCAGAAGAACAGAATAGCATACACTGAGTTGTCCTTATGTTAGGTCCTGATCTGGCTATGCCAAATTGCTGTGGGCTACACAAATCCATTTAGCAGACAAGATTGGCTTAGAATTCCATGGCATTAGTGCGGTTAACAAAGAAGTAGGTACTGCTAATTGCCATGATTAAACGGTCACGTGGAATTTGACTGCCTTCATGACTCGTAACCGCCGATGTAGCGGTAATGCGGTCACCGCAACAGTCCCTACCTGGGGCCATAATCTAGGATCAGGTCCCCCTTCTTATTCATTCTGATTTAATAGGTACAATTCACCCTAGATTAGTACTCCTACTCTGAGACTATGAATACAGGCCCCGATTGAAACAATTTGACTGTCATGGGAACTGGGCATGCTACAGGAAGTGACCCAGTAGTAGGGATTATTAGGTCTCCTCCAGGAGAGGGCATCTGTAAGGGCAGCGCTCGTGGCCTCCTGGAACATTGTTAACGGGAATCTAAGTTATAACACTTCATAACATGTGCGTAAGTGGTTTACAGAGTGCTATGCAAACAGATTACTTGCAACCTCGCAGAGATCCAGTCAGCTGAGTTTTTGCACCATCCTTGGCCGCCAAGCCCGCCATGTGAATCAAGGTCTAGTTGCATAGCTACATATGGTCCATGGCCCCATGAGGGCTTCATGGGAAACAAAACAGGCCAATGAGTGGCATATCTTTTCGTGTGTGCCCATGTCTAGTCTAGTGGTGGCTGGCAGCACTTTTAAATCCCATGACTGCTCTTGGTTTCTGTGAGTTGAATACTGTGCCATTCATTACATTCCAGTCATGTACTATGATGACCCTTCCTCCCCACACCAGCCCCCATTACGGGACACTTATAACACTTTACGAGGCTTTGTCTTGAGACGGGAAGAAGTTTCATTTTTGCCACTGCTGAGAAGCTCTACCTTTTTTACAGTATTCTTCCATAAACCGAGTAAGAGCTTTTATGATATCTGCTCCCTGCTTTGCTCTCTGAGGTTATTGCACATCTTTATCCACCTTTTTCAGATGCATAACTGTCTCGCAAGTGGTTGGGTGCTCAGCTCCAGACGCTCCGAGCGAGTTTGTTTGAGAACAAGATTCTCCAGGAGCCTCCACAGAAGTGTTTGAGGAACGCCACTGGTATGTTCCTGAAGCTGGTGGTCTGTTTGGCCTAACCCAGGCATGCAGAAGACAACCATTGTAGAAGCTGAAGCAACTCCCAAGTTTGAATCCCAGCAGGGTTATTTGGTCTCCTTGAAGCATTAACAGTGGGATTACATTTTTTTGGTGTTTCTATTTCTTCATCAACAATCCATGTCTAGCATTGGCCATTGGTGTTGGAACTGGTCTTCTTGCTACAGACATCTTCATGTTGAGGTTATAAAGAAATGGAGCCTAAGTTCAGGTTGAATTTAAACAGAGGATCATTGCTATTCAAGCCTCAAGAACATTCAGATGGTTCCGGAACAGGATGCTTTTTCTGAGGAAGCCAAGTATAACTGGATAGTGGCAGCAGACGGCAACCTACACCCATTAGTGCACTACCTTTGGCCAGAGCCTATGTAGGGAAAAGTGTTCCACTTAGGATTCAGACACATTTCTCCCAGAATTTACCAGGAACTTGGTAGAGTATTGTGTCAATGAGAGTATTCATATGGGTCTGGGTTAACATTAAGCTGGCTTACTATGAAACTTAACCAGGTGTCAGTTTGGCTTGGTGGGTATGGAGTGTAGGACCATAATGAACATTTTGAGGACCACAATGGAAATAAGCCTTTTGTCTTTATTTTGTATTATCCTCGATAATGTTAGTACTGTTGCTAGGCTGGAGCAACCGTCTATGTAGGCAACTATTAATTATCATATAAATCAAATCACATTTTGTCCAGGTTCCATTCTCATCTTTGGTTTTGTTCCCCAGCTCCATAAATAAGTCCCAAATGGCACCCTATTCCCTATATAGTGCACTGCTTTTACCTATAGTATTATGGGCCCTGGTCAAAAGTAGAACGATATGTATAGGGAATAGGACTCCATTTGGGATGGAACCCATCTCTGGTTTTGTTCCCCCAGCTCCATGAATGTGTTCTTCAGAAGCACGTCTCTGTGGGGATGCTGGCCTGTTCTGAGCTTTCCATAACCGAAAACCCTCTCTGAAATGTCAAGGCCTAGTGTGTGGAACACCGAGCACAAGGAGAGGATTGTCTCAGAGGAATGTCTGTCTGGCCATTTGAATAAACATCTCCACATGGCTCAGATGTACTGTACAAAAGATTCCTTTCCACAAAAAAACAAATCCACTCATGAGATTTGACTTGTTTCCATTCAATACCCTTTAGAGACTTCTTGGACAGACATCTGGTCAAAAGTGGTGCACTATATAGGGAATAGGGTGCCCTTTGGGACGCAGGCAATGTGTCTACTATATATATATATATATATATATATATATATATATATATATATATATATATATATACACACATACATACATACATACATACATACATACATACATACATACATACATACATACATACATACATAGTTGAAGTCTGAAGTTTACATACACCTTAGGCAAATACATTTAAACTTTGTAGTAAAAATTCTCTGTTTTAGGTAAATTAGGATCCCACTTAATTTTAAGAATGTGAAATGTCAGATTAATAGTCGAGTGATTTATTTCAGCTTTTCTTTCTTTCATCAGATTTCCAGTGGGTCAGAAGTTTACATACACTCAATTAGTATTTGATTGGCATTGCCTTAAATTGTCTAACTTGGGTCAAATGTTTCGGGTAGCCTTCCACAAGCTTCCCACAGTAATTTGGGTGGATTTTGGCCCATTCCTTCTGACAGAGCTGTTGTATCTGAGTCAGGTTTGTAGGTCTCCTTGCTCACACACACCTTTTCAGTTCTGCCCACAAATTTTCAATAGGATTGAGGTCAGGGCTTTGTGATGGCCACTCCAATACCTTGACTTTGTTGTCCTTAAGCCATTTTGCCACAACTTTGGAAGTATGCTTGGGGTCATTGTCCATTCGGGAGACCCATTTGCGACCAAGCTTTAAACTTCCTGACTGATGTCTTGAGATGTTGCTTCAATATATCCACATAATTTCCCTTCGTCATGATGCCATCTATTTTGTGAATTGCACCAGTCGCTCCTGCAGCAAAGCGCCCACACAACATGATGCTGCCACCAACGTGCTTCACGGTTGGTATTCTTGAAAAAAGGTGTTCTTCGGCTTACAAGTCTCCCCCTTTTTCCTCCAAACATAACGATGGTCATTATGGCCAAACAGTTATATTTTTGTTTCATCAGACCAGAGGACATTTCTCCAAAAAGTACTGTCTTTGTCCCCATGTGCAGTTGCAAACCGTAGTCTGGCTTTTTTATGGTGGTTTTGGAGCAGTGGTTTCTTCCTTCCTGAGCGGCCTTTCAGGTTATGTCGATATAGGACTCGTTTTACTGTGGATATAGATAATTTTGTACCAGTTACCACAAGCATCTTCACAAGGTCCTTTGCTGTTGTTCTAGGATACATATGTACTTTTCACACTAAAGTGCATTCATCTCTAGGAGACAGAACGCGTCTCCTTCCTGAGCGGTATGGCGGCTGCGTGGTCCCGTGGTGTTGCGTACTATTGTTTGTACAGATGAACGTGGTACCTTCAGGCATTTGGAAATTGCTCCCAAGGATGAACCAGACTTGTGGAGGTCTACAATTTGTTTTATGAGATCTTGGTTGATTTCTTTAGATTTTCCCATGATGTCAAGCAAAGAGGCACTGAGTTCGAAGGTAGGACTTGAAATACATCCACAGGTACACGTCCAATTGACTCAAATGATGTCAATTAGCCTATCAGAAGCTTCTAAATCCATGACATAATTTTCTGGAATTTTCCAAGTGGTTTAAAGGTACAGTCAACTTAGTGTATGTAAACCTCTGACCCACTGAAATTGTGATACAGTGAATTATAAGTGAAATCATTTGTAAACAATTGTTGGAAACATTACTTGTTATGCACAAAGTAGATGTTCTAACCGACTTGCCAAAACTATAGTTTGTTAACAAAAAATGTTTGGAGTGGTTGAAAAATGAGTTTGAATAATTCCAACCTAAGTGTATGTAAACTTCCGACTTCATCTGTGTATATATAGCAGGAGCTCGACTACAGAGTGCTCCTTTCTGACAGATACTTGATGATTGCCCTTTTGGCAGAGCAGCAGAGGCATGGTCTGTATCCCATGTGCACCCTATTCCCTAAATACTACTTTTGACCTGAGCCCAATGAGCTCTAATCAAATGTGGGACCCAGCCATGAGGATTTGAGCTTCGTTCCCTGGGGACTGCACCTCTGAGGTTGAGGACAGACTGCAGTTATTAAAGCATAACCTAGCCCAGACATCTGTACAAAACCACAAATGCATGTTGATATCTGCAGAATGGTTTTCTATGACAGGTTAACTTGGAGGGATTTGATTTAAATCCCTATATTTTTTTTAGGATGTCTTCCAGGGTGTGTTGTGACTGGCCGGCCGGCCATTCTGATGTCAGACTCTCGGAGAGAGTGAGTGCACAACAGATCAGGCCCACGCTTTCCATATTCCCTTATTCTTTAGGATTTAAAAGGCAAACTGTTTCTAAATCAGCACCCGTGATGCATACGGCCTCACAAATGTCCTCATAACAACACAGACCAGAACAGAGCTCTGTTACTGGTTGCCCTCCGATGGGACATGCTGTGTAAAGCATATGCTGTTGAACAGGAAAAGCTGCTCTCTCTCTGTTTGACCAGACGATGATGTAAGCGTGCGTCATCTTCCCACTGTACCATGCCGCAAAGCTGCCAGAAAACCAGCTGCGTGCAATGCTTCCTGAGAGCGTTTCTGCTCTTCTCCCTGCAGCCAACTTTGTTTCTTGTATAAACTCTGGTACTGTCATTTTATTTGTAAACTTGTGCTCCTGTAAACATATGTATGCCAGTATGCTGAGCGAAGCAGAGACTGTCTAGAGTAGAGACTGTAGTAAAATGTCCTGCATGCTAGTAAATCTTCATACAGCATCATCCAATTGACATTTTAGCATGGGCCACCCACATCACTGATGGACATAATATATTTCCTGTCTTTCCCCTATTTATTTATTTTTAGCAGAGGTGGCAACCGTCATGGAAGGGGGGAGGTGGCGGCTTGCGGGGTTGGGGGCATGGCTTAAATCCCTCCGGAATTGGCGGCAGAGAGAAGTGTTTCCTGCAGATTTTTCCATTTAGCTGAGAGAGAATGTTTCAGTGTAAAGCTAATTTCCTGCAGTTCTACGCATTTTGCCGTTGTTCATTGCGTCTCGCCATGCCCAAAATATTCCTAAATTCTTTGTTTTTAGAATTTTCGATTCTCTAGCTTTTATTTTGGTGGTTTTGTAGTTCTCCAAGATACTATTTTTTTAAAAACATGTAGGTCAGTTATCTTTTCTACATTTATGGTGTTGCGCCGCTACTAAATGAATACAGGGGAAACACTGTCATGGATGGTGATTGGTTGACAACCGTGGTATATCAGATGGAGGTCGACCAATTCATCGGAATGGCCGATTTAATTAGGGCCGATTTCAAGTTTTCATAACAATTGGTATTTTGCGCACCGATTTGGCCGTTTAAAAATTATTTTTTTACACCTTTATTTATTCTTTATTCAACTAGGCAAGTCAGTTAAGAACACATTCTTATTTTCAATGATGGCCTAGGAACGGTGGGTTAACTGCCTTGTTCAGGGGCAGAACGACAGATTTTAACCTAGTCAGCACGGGGGATTCAATCTTGCAACCGTACAGTTAACTAGTCCAACGCTATAATGACCTGTCTCTCTCTCGTTGCACTCCACAAGGAGACTGCCTGTTACGCGAATGCAGTAAGCCAAGGTAAGTTGCTAGCTAGCATTAAACTTATCTTATAAAAAACAATCAATCATAATCACTAGTTAACTACACATGGTTGATGATATTACTAGATATTGTCTAGCGTGTCCTGCGTTGCATATAATCTGACTGAGCATACAAGTATCTAACTGAGTGGTGGTAGGCAGAAGCAGGCGCGTAAACATTCATTCAAACGGCACTTTCTTTGCGTTTTGCCAGCAGCTCTTCGTTGTGCATCAAGCATTGCGCTGTTTATGACTTCAAGCCTATCAACTCCCGAGATGAGGCTGGTGTAACCGAAGTGAAATGGTTAGCTAGTTAGCGCGTGCTAATAGTGGTTCAAACGTCACTTGCTCTGAGACTTGGAGTGGTTGTTCCCCTTGCTCTGCATGAGTAACGCTGCTTCGAGTGTGGCTGTTGTCGATGTGTTCCTGGTTCGAGCCCAGGTAGGAACGAGGAGAGGGATGGAAGCTATACGGTTACACTGGCAATACTAAAGTTCCTATAAGACTTGGAGTGGTTGGCTGCTGGCAAAACGCAAAGAAAGTGCCGTTTGAATGAATGTTTACGCGCCTGCTTCTGCCTACCACCACTCAGTTAGATACTTGTATGCTCAGTCAGATTATATGCAACGCAGGACACGCTAGACAATATCTAGTAATATCATCAACCATGTGTAGTTAACTAGTGATTATGATTGATTGTTTTTTACATTCAATAGTCAAAGGTTAATGAAATACAAATGGTACAGAGGGAAATAGTCCTATAATTCCTCTTACTACAACCTAAAACTTCTTACCTGGGAATATTGAAGACCCATGTTAAAAGGAACCACCAGCGTTCATATGTTCTGAGCAAGGAATTTTAAACGTTAGCTTTCTTACATGGCACATATTGCACTTTTACTTTCTTCTCCAACACTTTGTTTTTGCATTATTTAAACCAAATTGAACTATTTATTTGAGGCTAACTTGATTTTATTGATGTATTATAATAAGTGAAAATAAGTGTTCATTCAGTATTATTGTAATTGTCATTATTACAAAACCAAAAAAAAAAAACTGGCCGATTAATCGGTATCTGCTTTTTTTGGTCCCCCAATAATCTGTATTGGCGTTGAAAAATCATAATCGGTCGACCTCCTAATATCAGACATTATAAATTGGGTGGTTCGAGACCTGAACACTGATTGGCTGAAAGCTGTGGTATATCAGACTGTACCATGGGTATGACAAAAAAAAAAATATTTGGCCAATATACCACGTCTCAGGGCTGTATCCATTCCACGTTGCGTCATGCCTAAGAACAGACCGTGGCCATATACCACACCACATATTGGCCATACACACCTCCTCTGGCCTTATTGCTTAAATATACCACACCCATATTGGCCATACACACCTCCTCTGGCCTTATTGCTTAAATATACCACACCCATATTGGCCATACACACCTCCTCTGGCCTTATTGCTTTAATATACCACACCACATATTGGCCATACACACCTCCTCTGGCCTTATTGCTTAAATATACCACACCCATATTGGCCATACACACCTCCTCTGGCCTTATTGCTTTAATATACCACACCCATATTGGCCATACACACCTCCTCTGGCCTTATTGCTTAAATATACCACACCCATATTGGCCATACACACCTCCTCTGGCCTTATTGCTTTAATATACCACATCACATATTGGCCATACACACCTCCTCTGGCCTTATTGCTTAAATATACCACACCATATTGGCCATACACACCTCCTCTGGCCTTATTGCTTTAATATACCACACCACATATTGGCCATACACACCTCCTCTGGCCTTATTGCTTAAATATACCACACCATATTGGCCATACACACCTCCTCTGGCCTTATTGCTTAAATATACCACACCCATATTGGCCATACACACCTCTGGCCTTATTGCTTTAATATACCACGGGTATGATGCACAAATACTTGTTTCCTGATCTAATTATGTTGGTAACCAGTACATAATAGCAATAAGGCATCTCTGGGGTTTGTGGTATATGGCCAGTATACCACGGCTAAGGGTTGTGTCCAGGCACTCCGCGATGCAGCTTTGAATCGCGCGTTGCGTCGTGTATAAGAACAACCCTTAGCTGTGGTATATTGGCCATATACCCCCCCCCAGGCCTTATTACTTAAACATACCACACCACATTGGACCTTATTGCCTAATTATATGGCAAATTTGTGCAATGTTCAGTAGCTCAGAGTTGAGGTTTTGGTAGAGAAGCAAGGGACAGATTGGGTGTTGTGGAGCAGGGAGCTCTCTGTAATGGCATGCACTGGAGTGCTCTTGAGTCAGTGCTGAGGAAGTGCTCTGTGCCAGCTGAAGAATCGGAGGCGTGGCCCTCAGCCCTGGTCTGTGTGAAGTGTTAACCAAGCCTCGGACTCCTGCCTGCCCGCCTCTCCCCCTGACATGATCAGACAGGATAATGACCTGTTATGGTGTGTTAATAGGAGCTGTTTAACCTCCTGTGGGTGGAAAGAGGAGGTGGACTGCCAAACAAGAAACCAACATGCCGAAGTGGCATTTTTAGAGGTACTTGTTTGTTCGGAATCTGTATTTGGAATCCCTTTTATCAGCTTGTGATCAGAATATTGATAGTTTAGTCGATATCAAACCTGCAGTAGTTTTTTTGTTGCGTTATATCTTCATGTTGTTTGGTGAATGCAGTCCTAAGAGAAACGTAGGAGGACAGGCAAAGGGCATTGGATTTCTCATTGTGCTAAATTGCGAGGAACATCTTTTGCAGTGAAGTGGTGTCCCCAGGCTAGACTGGGAAATCCTCCTGAGTCTCTGCCCTTGAAGCTCCCAAATCTCACTTTGACGTACTGGATCATACAGAGGCACATGGGCGAATGTCAACTCAGTCATTCTATCTGACCTTTTTTTATGAGCCGTAAAGTACAAAATATCACGACCAGCCTGGTGGAAACGGAAATGTAGTCGGTAAACTTTCCAAATGTCGACAAAACAAAATGGGATCTTTTTGTTATTCAAATTAATTATGGTGGTGGTGGTGGAAACTCTTGTGCGCAAAATGTTTCTACAATAACCATCATATCGAAGTAAACTCTCACTACAACTCATCGCGAAAGCATGCAGTGTATTAGGCTACAGATGAAATAAGTTATTGAACAGTGCAAGCTGATGCGCTTGATGCTCCTTTCCAATAAATATCGATGGTCTTATTCTGGTGGCATGATCATCATGGCTAGAGCGCACGTGCCTCTATCAGCGTGGGCACACTTGATATATAACGAGACCCTATTTCTGAGAGAACCGTCAAGAGTTGAAAATGCGATGGAAACCCATTAACTTGTATATTTTTATTCGGTACATTGGGAATTTCACCGCAATAGGTGTGTTTATGTGGACTTCACCACACAGTCTTTTATCTGCCACAAGTCCATTTTATAGAAAATGTTTTTAATGCAGATTTGAGCATCTTCACATGTCAATCCATCAAATTGGATGGAAACCGAGCTAATATCACGCTTACCGTGGAATTGCCCATCTATAATAAGACCTGCATAGATGTGTTCATTTACCCCCTCAATTCAACTCGTTCACGATTACATACACTGCACACTGTAATAGTCGACCTTCGACGTATCAGTGTTTCGTAACGAAAAGACATTGGATTCACAAGCCTTTTCAACTGTCTCTGAACCACAAGCAAATGTGTGCAAATCTCTTACAACAACATGCCCGTAAAAAATATTCATAGCATGGAAATACTCTCATGGCCACAAAGAAGAACAATGCACCAAAGCGCAGTTCTGGGGTTTGACCAATGGTTTGTCTCTCTGTGATCCCTCTCTAGAAAGCCCTGTAGCTACCGCTGTGGTCTGGGGCCCATTAGCTTCTCTGAGTAAATCATTCCTTTACTGTCAAGCTCAGTGGGAAAGCCTCTCTCTGCCAAGCGTTCACTGAACAGTGTCTTCTTCGAAAATAGAAAGGCCCTTATTTATTTTTTGATGAATTGGCCCGGGAGGATTTCCATTTCGAATTGACCAACAACTCTGTTAATAGCGAGTTGAAGAGAGTCGGACAGCCAAGTTGTTATCGATCACTATTTTACAGATGTTCTTCCTGCCAGCTGAATGTCCTCAGAGGCTGTTTGTGACAGGCTTTGTGTGTGATGTATAGTAAGACCTCAATCTAGTCTGCCCAAGGATTCACAGGGGATGGAAAATGGCACACTTGTGCCAGCAGATGCAAGCAAGGCCGAGCTGTCTTAGTACATCTGGCTTTTAAACACACCACACACAAACAGATCTCCCACCGTTTGTTTTCCTGGTTGTCACGTCATCCTCACAGTAAACAACGTCAGTTGGTCAAATTTGGCATCGCCATAGTATAGTGTCGACATCCCTCGCTGTGGCTTTGATTTCCATGTAATTAACAATTTATGCCTCACGAATGATTTGATAGCGTTTTGGCCTCGGATATGAGCAGCGCCTTCTCATTCCTGGCCAGAGTTTTCCATGTGTTTTTTATTTTCAATTTCATGGTGCAATTTTCAGTGACATCAGCAAATTAAACTTTGGCAACGGTAGGTCTGCGTCATCTTCGGTCATGTTTTACTTGAGGAAGAATACCCTCGTGCCTCAGAGGTTATTTTCAACCCCAAATACATTTTGCTATTGGACCTGGTAGTTTTTCACATCTGTAGTGGGTGAGAGACATAAAGGAAACACTGTTGGTCTGTGTTGCTAACGCTCTGCTGCTCGTTGGAGACAGTATCACTCATGAATCTTAATCATCACCCTTACCATTCCCCTACTCCCCTCTCCCTAGTCTTATTCTCCCCCAACTCTGCTCCAATTCCCTTCTCCCGACTCTCCTCCATCTCCTTACTATTCATGTGTGTATCCCAAATGGCACCCTATGGCCTGTGGCCTAAAGAGAATAGTGTGCCACTTGGGGCAGAGACCATAACTCTCCGTACTAATCACTTTGTTTGACATTTAGGCGTTGCTCTTTAATTAGGTGGTCTGAGAATGAGTTTTCAGAAACGCGTGTGAAATGCCTTTTGAGCCAGGGAGCTTTGTGTTTCCGTAATGTATGCAGAGCATCGGTTCCTTGTCTCTGGATGAATATGTGCATTTAAAGAAGGACCGTGTCTGAAGGGGTAGGGGTCTTTTTTTAAACTACTGTGTATAGGTCTAGATCTAGAGATGTGTAATAGGTTTTATTTTATATGTGTGTTTGTACGTGCGTGCATGCAGTTGAATTCGGAAGTTTACATACACCTTAGCCAAATACATTTAAACTCAGTTTTTCACAATTCCTGACATTTAATCCTAGTAAAAATTCACTGTCTTAGGTCAGTTAGGATCACCACTTTATTTTAAGAATGTGAAATGTCAGAATAATAATAGAGAGAATTATTTCAGATGTATTTATTTCGTCACATTCCCAGTGGGTCAGAAGTTTACATACACTCAATTAGTATTTGGTAGCATTGCCTTTAAGTTGTTTAACGTGTGTCAAACATTTTGGTTAGCCTTCCACAAGCTTCCCACAATAAGTTGGGTGGATTTTGGCTCTTTCCTCCTGACAGAGCTGGTGTAACTGAGTCAGGTTTGTAGGCCTCCTTGCTCGCACGCTCTTCAGTTCTGCCCACACATTTTCTATAGGATTGAGGTCAGGGCTTTGTGATGGCCACTCCAATACCTTGACTTTGTTGTCCTTAAACCATTTTGCCACAACTTTGGAAGTATGCTTGGGGTCATTGTCCATTCATATACTTATTTTCCACCATAATTTGCAAATAAATTCATTAAAAATCATACAATGTGATCTTCTGGATTTTTTTCCTTCTCATTTTGTCTGTCATAGTTGAAGTGTACCTATGATGAAAATTACAGGCCTCATCTTTTAAAGTGGTAGAACTTGCACAATTGGTGGCTGACTAAACAGTTTTTTTGCCCCACTGTATATTAGACTTAGATCCTTTCAGTATCTACACCATATGCCTCTGAAGATCAGTGCTTGCTCAACAGTAATGCTTCCTTACCTGTCCCTGACCAGGCTCGAACTAGGGAGCATTTAGCTCACCACATACATGACCACGTACTTATGCCAACCATGACATTTCAAGTTTGGAGTGAAGTTACGTATCTAACTCTGTTACACCAGGACTGATGAGTAAGCAAGAACGAGAATCTGAAGCAAGGCTGGACCCAGGCTGGTTGGACCCAGCTGTCAGTCAGTGTGTTTGGCTGCCTGTCCAGACCTGTCTGTTTGTACGTCTGTTTCTACATGCTCCAGTCAGTCCCTCCTAACAGTATGTTGACACCTGGATCCACACCTTGGCGCTAATATTCAAAGGCTTGAGAACAAAGCAAGTTTATGTTATGTCGTCGTACCCCCTTCTGCAGGGAGGGAAGGCCTCAGTGCTCTGACACGGTACAGCTGCTAATGTAGGGTTATTGTTTTGGCATGTCTGCTTCCTGTTATTTTAGGGCATGTGTCAGTTGTCATAAACATGTCAGTTAATATTCACTTGACCATAATGTACACTGAACGGTAGCTATGGATAGAGCGTTGAACTGAATGTACAGGCTACAAAGTAAACCTATTGTTAACATGGATTCAGTTGGTTATGACAAAGCGTTTTATTTGAGCATGCTCAGGCTGATGTTCCTGTAGAATTGCCTTGAACTGAATGTAGGCTGAAGGATGGGAAGATTTAGGAAGGTTTAACTCTTTGTTCGTATAGCCTATTTCTAGCCTGGTATGATATAAGGATGTGATGTGCGTGACAGCCAGCACTCTCTGCGTTGACCGACTGTTCTACTTTTACACAAATCCTCTCACGCATTTTCTGCATCCCAAATTGCACCTTATTCCCTATGTCGTGCACTACATTTGACTAGAGCCCATATGGCTCTGGTCAAAGGCAATTCTATATATTTTCATATATATATATTTATTTATTTATTTATTTATTTGACCTTTTACTAGGCAGGTCAATTAAAGGGATACTTCCCTTTATCTACTTCCTGAGTCAGATGAACTTGTGAATAAAAAATGTATGTCTCTGCGTGCAGGTTGTAGGAAGTTACTAACTAGCAGTATTACAATTTATAACTAGCGTGAGCACAATGACTGGAGTTCTATCATAACTACTAGCATGCGAGTAGATACCATAGACTTCCAGTCATTGCGCTCGCGAGACTACCTCTGACTTATTTACAATGACGGCCTGGCAATATAGGGCTAGGCATATAGGGAATAGGGTACCTTTGGGAAGCGTACAATATAGCTACATCATCTGGTAATAATGTACTTATTGTGTTTGAAGATGGGTGACACAATTAGTTATTATTTTTATGATTAGGAGTGTGAAGTGCCGTGCATGGATCAGCACTCAGTTTGGTGTCATTTGAGCAGAGCTTTTCTCAAGTGGCTGCGTTGCAAATGGTACCCTATTCCCTATATACTGCACAAACTTGCACCAGAGCCCTATGGACCCTGGTTAAAGGAAGTGCACTGTATCGGGAATAGGGGGCCAATTGGGACATACACATTGATTCTGATCTGAATCGACATGCAGTATAAAAATCAGTCCGTCAGCAGTGTGAAGGAGGAGGAAGCGCTACGTTGTTGGTATATGGCAAGGTTCCCCAACTCGTGGTCCGTGGGCTGAATCTGGCCTGCGGGTGGTTTTTATTTGCTCCCCCCAAGTGTTCTAAGCAACAACAACAAAATATAATATTTTCTTTAATATTCGTTGTTGGTCATACGACTGTAAAAACACCAGAAAATCGTCTCCAGGAAATCTGATTTGTTTCTCTCTCTCTGTGTTCATCACAGCAAAATATCTCAAGCTTACTCTTACAATGAAACAAATTAGATTTCTTTTTTGTGCCACTTTCATTTTAAGTTTGATGTTGATCATTTGAGTTTGCATACATGGAAATGAAAAGCCTATGGACATAGCTGTGCTTTCAGCCTCCGCTGCAATCCAAGAACTGGTTTGAGGAACTTTTGTGTTTTTTTGTCTCTTCCTATTTTGGGGAGTGGCACCATGTATTCCCCTGTTCCAGTCCTGTTGTGTTGACTGTTTTGTTTGAGGGGAATAGATTAAACAGTGAGTTCATCAGATACACGCCTGGAGTGCTTTTGGCTCATCTCTCTTAACTGGAGGGAGGAGAGGAGGAACCAATGGTTGTGGCCCAAATGGCACCAATTCCCTAAATAGTGGACTACTTTTGGCTAGCTCTATAGGCCCTGGTCTAAAGTAGTGCACTATAAAGGGAATACGGTGCCCCTTGGGACCAAGCCCAAGCCTCTTCATAATCAGCTCAACACAAGTTAAATGACACCAGCTGTGCTCCGGGGCGGGACGCCTCTGCTCTCTTCACTAGTCTGTGTGTCCCAAATGACACCCGATTCTCTGTTCAGTGCACTACTTTTTAACAGATCCCTATGGGCCCTGATCAAAAGTAGTGCACTATATAGGGAATAGGGTTTTATTTTAGTGACACAATCCTGTCGTCCCCGCATCCACCTCCCTGAGGAGCAGAGAGAAGGAAGCAACATTTCTTAATTAAGCTCTGGCTCACCCTCAGATGGGCAGTCTGGAGACTTCCAGAGGCCTTCATGAACCTGAGGCCCATAGTGATGGTGATGTCACCAATGGGTCCCCAGATTGGCCACTACACTGGGGGCCATGTCAAGGCAAGGACATAGGATGTGTCCCAAATGGCACCCAATACCTTATGAAGTGCTCTATGGGCCCTGGTAAAAAGTAGTGCATCAAAAAAGGGTATAGGTTACTATTTGGTATGTAAACAAGGACACAGTCTGGGATATGTCACTAGTTGGACAACAAAGGCCAGAAGGCATTAATCTTCTTCACTGACTGTGTCCATTGCAAGTTGGCTGTACTTGTCTCGAAGGAAAAGATGTTCAACGTTGAGTCCAGTGGTTTGAGTGTCTATTTAAGATATTTTATTGTGAGGGGGTGTTGCAGTACACATGACACATACTTTAATCTAGTTTCTAGATCCTATCAAGAGAAGGCATTTCAAATTTTACTGCACTCACACTAATTATTTCAAAGATCTCTTTTACAGGACTATTCAGATCTCTGGCACTGTATTAGATTCCTGGAATGATGATTTAACTAAAGCTGTCACCCTGTAGATTTAAACACTTCTAAGTCGTTTCTGATGCTTGCACATATCAAGAGATTATCTTGGTGCGGTATCTCGGACCACTAAACACGCAGGGTCTGGGGATTTTCTGGCCTTCGCGCAAACAGCAATGAGTGACCAATGGATTTTCTCGGGACACTGGATGTGCTCCCCAAATGGCACCCTACTCCCTAAATAGTGCACTACGTCTGACCAGCACCCATAAAGATGTATAGGGAATAGGGTGCCATGTGGGACAGACTCTAACCAACTCAGGTCTTTCAAGGCTTTGAGCTGCTGCCTCTTGATCCTCACTTTGTTGAAGGTCTATAAATTGAATCCAGTTCATTTGATCTCCCAGCCAGCTGTTCACATTCAGATATTCTGTGTGTTCGTTTGTGCGTGCGTGTGTTCACTTTTCTCCGCACCTGCTCTGTCTCTACTCAGCTCTGCTCTAACTTCCTGACATTTTTCTTTGTAGATCTGTACCTTCAGTCAGTCTTTCAGGTAATGTGTTTTTCTTCTTTGGTTCATCTACTGAAAAAAAATATAAATGCAACATGCTAAAATGAATGATTTTACCGAGTTACCGTTCATATAAGCAAATCAGTCAATTTAAATAAATTCATTAGGCCCTAATCTATGGGTTTCACATGACTGGGCATGGGCACAGCCATGGGTGGGCCCGGGAGGGCATAGGCCCACACACCAGCCAATCTGAATGTGTTTTTCCCCACAAAAGGGCAAAAATAAATACTCCTCAGTTTCATCAGCTGTCCGGGTGGCTGGTCTCAGATGATCCCGCAGGTGATGAAGCAGGATTTGGAGGTCCTGGGCTGGTGTGGTTATACGTGGTCTGCGGTTTTGAGTTCAGTTGAACTTACTGACAAATTCTTTAAAACAATGTTGGAGGCGGCTTATGGTAGAGAAATGAACATTCAATTCTCTAGCAACAGCTCTGATGGACATTCCCGCAGTCAGCATGCCAATTGCATGCTCCCTTTAACTTGAGGCATCTGTGGCATTGTGTTGTGACACAATTGCACATTCTAGAGTGGCATTTTATTGTCCCCAACACAAGGTGCACCTGTGTAATGATCATGCTGTTTAATCCGCTACTTAATATGCCACACGTGTCAGGTGGATGGATTTCCTTGGCAAGGGATAAATGCTCCCTAACATGGATGTAAAATTTGTTTGTGCGCAACATTTGAGAATATTTCTTTTTTTGGTATGGAAAATTTCTGGGATCTTTTATTTCAGCTCATGCAACATGGGACCAACACTTTGCAAGTTGCGTTTTATATTTTTGTTAAGTATAGTTAGTTTGATGTGCCGCAACGTTGGCACTAACTTTTAGGTTTTGTTTGTTTCCTTGTTCTTGTATTTCTTCTAAAACAATCTGACATGTTGAATAATTAATAATAGTTTTTTTTATAATGTGATGAAATGCTATTATCTGCAACAACTCAGTCCTGGGGTAAAGATAAGGGCGTGCATCTTAAGATCTCTCTTGGCTTTTCTAAGCTGTTAGCTCTGAGCTCTGTAAATGGCCTACAGAATAGATTGGGGGTCAATTCCACGGTAACAGAATTACGAGCTAACAGAATTACGCTTTGACCAAAAGCATAAGGAAAAAACGTTTATTTCAACGTTGAACAAATTAGAGGTCGACCGATTATGATTTTTCAACGCTGATACCGATTATTTGAGGACCAAAAAAGCCAATGCCGATAAAAAAATAAAAAAAAATAAAAAATGCTTTGATTTGTAATAATGACAATTACAACAATACGGAATTAACACTTATTTTCACTTAATATAAAACATCAATAAAATAAATTTAGCCTCAAATAAATAATGAAACATGTTCAATTTGGTTTAAATAATGCAAAAACAAAGTGTTGGAGAAGAAAGTAATATGTGCCATGTAAAAAAGCTAACGTTTAAGTTCCTTGCTCAGAACATGAGAACATATGAAAGTTGGTGGTTCCTTTTAACATGAGACTTCAATATTCCAAGGTAAGAGGTTTTAGGTTGTAGTTAATATAGTATTTATAGGACTATTTCTCTCTCTACCATTTGTATTTCATATACCTTTGACTATTGGATGTTCTTATAGGCACTGGTATTGCCAGTGTAACAGTATAGCCCCTACCTGGGCTCGAACCAGGAACACATCGACAACAGCCACACTCGAAGCATCGTTACCCATCGCTCCACAAAGGCCGCGGCCTTTGCAGCGCAAGGGGAATAACTACTCCAAATCTAAAAGCGAGTGACGTTTGAAACAGTATTAGCGCACACCCAGCTAACTAGCTAGCCATTTCACATTGGTTACACCAGCCATTAGGCTGATAGGCTTGAAGCCATAAACAGCGCTGTGCTTGCGAAGAGCTGCTGGCAAAACGCACCAAAGTGCTGTTTGAATGAATGATTACGGGCCTGCTGCTGCTCAGTCAGACTGCTCTACCAAATCAGACTTAATTATAACATAATAACACACAGAAATACGAGCCTTTGGTCATTAATATGATCGAATCCGGAAACTATAATTTTGAAAACAAAACTTTTATTATTTCAGTGAAATACGGAACCGTTCGGTATTTTATCTAACGGGTGGCATCCCTAAGTCTAAATATTCTTGTTACATTGCACAACCTTCAATGTATGTCATAATTACGTAAAATTCTGGCAAATTAGTTCGCAATGAGCCAGGCAGCCCAAACTGTTGCATATACTCTGACCCTGCGTGCAATGAACGCAAGAGAAATGACACAATTTCACCTGGTTAATATTGCCTGCTAAACTGGACTAGTAGTTATAACTAGTGATTATGATTGATTGTTTTTTATAAGATACGTTTAATGCTAGCTAGCAATTTACCTTGGCTTCTACTGCATTCGCGTAACAGGCAGGCTACTCGTGGAGTGCAATGGTTAGAGCGTTGGACTAGTTAACTGTGCGGTTGCAAGATTGGAAACCCTGAGCTGACAAGGTGAAAATCTGTTGTTCTGCCCCTGAACAAGGCAGTTAACCCACAGTTCCTAGGCAGTCATTGAAAATAAGAATGTGTTCTTAACTGACTTGCCTAGTTAAATAAAAGGTATAAAAAAATATTAAAAATAAATCGGAAATCGGCGCCCAAAAATACAGATTTCCGAATGTTATGAAAACTTGAAATCGGCCCTAATTAATCGGCCATTCCGATTAATCGGTCGACCTCTAGAACAAATCATACAACTCTATGCACAAGGACTACTTTGAACATTTTACACCGAAAATGTCACAAACACATTTACTTGACTAACTGAGCAGATGTAAAGTTTGGTAACAGAATGATGGTAAAATATCCCTCCAGTTTGTGACCCTGTTTCGCAAAACCTCGGTTCAATATCGAAATTTAAGATTGAAAGATGTCAGCAGAAAGAATGGGATGTCAGCTATGCCATGACACCTTGAGTTTGGGAAAAAATATTTTGTTTATTGAACTACAGTAGGTGAAGTGGATTTACATCTGTTAACGGAATGACATCATGGCTCCCTGATATGTACTACACAGAAATGCATCATTATGGATATGAATGTCATTCTCTTTATGGTGATGTGTCCTGAATACGTACACAAAGGTAGAAATAGGCAATAGAAGGATATTGCATATTTGGGTTTTCTACACACTACCGCTCCCAAACAAGAACACATTAGGTTGTTCCGGACCGGACCAAATCTGAAACAATCATTGACAAATCTAATCGGATTGTCTTTGTCACATGCTTCGTGAACAAGTGTAGATTAACAATAAAATACTTATGCGCCCTTCCCAACAATATAGAAAAAGAATAGATAAGTAAAATACGTAATAATAAATACACAATGAGTAACGATAAAGTGGCTTTCCACCGGGTGTACCAGTACCGAGTCAATGTGCAGGGGTACGAGGTAATTGATGTAGGTATGTACATATAACTATGAATAAAGTGACAGATTGTAAACAAATAAACAGTAGCAGCAGTGTATGTGTTGAGTCAAAAAAGTTAGTGCAAAAAGGATCGGTGCAAATAGTCCGTATTTTATCTAACGGGTGGCATCCATAAGTCTAAATATTGCTGTTACATTCCACAACCTTCAATGTTATGGCATAATTATGTACAATTCTGTCAAATTAGTTTGCAACGAGCCAGGCGGCCCCAAACTGTTGCATATGCCTTGAGTTTGTGTGCAATGAACGCAAGAGAAGTGACACAATTTCCCTAGTTAATATTGCCTGCTAACATTAATTTATTTTAACTAAATATGCAGGTTTAAATAATATATACTTCTGTGTATTGATTTTAAGAAAGGCATTGCTGTTTATGGTTAGGTACATTCGTGCAACAATTGTGATTTTGTTAAATCATCACCCGTTTGGTGATATAGGCTGTGATTCGATGAGAAATGACTATATGCAACGCAGGACAAGCTAGTTAACTGAGTAATCTCATCAACCATGTGTAGTCAACTAGTGATTATGTGAAGATTTATTGTTTTTTTAATGTTTAATGCTAGCTAACAACTTACCTTGGCTCCTTGCTGCACTCACGTAACAGGTGGACAGCCTGCCGCACAGTTTCCTCATGGAATGCAATGTAATCGGCCATAATCGGTGTCCAAAAATACAGATTGTTATGAAAACTTGAATTCGGCCCTAATTAATCGGCCATGCCGATTAATCGGTCGACCTCTACTCTGTAGCGCCTTGCGGTTAGATGCCAAGCAGTTGTCATGTCAAGTGGTGATGCAGCCAGTCGAGATGCTCTCAGTGGTGCAGCTGTAGAACTATTTCAGGATCTGAGGGCCCATGCCAAATCTTTTCAACCTCCTGGGGGGGAAGAGGCATTGTCGTGCCCTCTTCACGACTGTGTTGGTGTGTGTGTGAGGACCATAATAGACCTTTAGTGATGTGGACACCGAGGAACTTGAAGCTCTCGACCCACCCCACTACAGCCCTGTCAATGTGAATATGAGCGTGTTTGACCTTCCGTTTTCTGTAATCCACGATCAGGTCGCTGTACAGCACAGTATACTTGACTACAGCAGAGCACAGTAATGTAGGTATGTAAAGTACATTACATCACAGTACATTAATGTAGATATGTACAATATACTGTACTCAACTGTAGTGTGCTGTACTGAAATCTGCTCTACTGTATTATACTTTACTGTACTACTGTACTCTTATCTTTGTTTTGACACCTAATTCGATATGCTCCTTTAAACTTCACATGTTCGTGTTCATGGGTCCTTTCAGACGCCCTTGGCCTAAATGACAGATTCTTCTTTTTTTGAAGAATTTTCTGTGTTCTCCGCACTCTAGTCTAGACCCAACACACGCTGTTCTGGAAGAGCCATCTTCATTTCCAGTTGATCATATCTTTGTCTGTTCTTCTCTCTCTGCTTTTTACACTGGGCAGACTGTGAGCTCTGCTCCCCTGTTGCTAGTCACGAGGTCAGTCCAGTCGTCGACGACAACACCCACCGAGGATCATGTTCCCTTGTTGAACTCCACATGACTGAATTCATGAAGTGTGTGAGGACAGAGGAGTGCCCCAGAAAATTGCCTCCCTGGGTGCATCCCAAATGGCACCCTATTCCCTATATGAATCCCCGTTGAAATAAAGGTTAAATAAATATAGTGCACTAGGCTCTGGTCAAAAGTTATACACTATATATAGGGAATAGGGTGCCATTTGGGACGTAGCCTAGTTCTGCCGCTTGTCTCTACCATCTCATGCTAGGACATGTCCCCTAGCCAAACAGGTCTCCAGACAGACAAATGGACCCATATAGAAGTGATATGGTCTCAAATCGTAATGATATTATTCATTCAGAATAGCCTAATCCCCTCGACAAAAGAGTGACTTTAAAGAAATAAGGATTTGTTTAAGGTAACACTAGAGCACTCCCAAGTCTCCTCTTGTTTGGACTTCCTCTCCGTTCTGTTAGGTTAATTAATAGGGATGCACAATATATTGGTGAACATATCGGAATTGGACGATATTAGCTAAAAATGCCAACATCGTTATCGGCCCGTTGTCTAGTTTAACGCTGATATGCAAAACCGACGTCAAAGCTGACATGCATATCTATATAACGTACATGATGTAATTACGCCACTGAAAATGTTGTGCTACACGTGCAACACGGCATTCCTAACCTAGCCCACAATGTCTGCTGTGTGGATCAAGCAGTCAACAAGTCGAGCAGTCATTTGAAAGAATAACAACATTTCAGCAAGACAACTCAAAGGTGAAATCCATTAACGCCAAGATAATGGAATTCATTGCCCTTGACAATCAATCGTTCTCTGTCGTGGGTGATGTTGGCTTTTGCGACTGGTCGAGCACAGGTACACACTACCAAGTGTGCTATTTTTCAGATGTTGTCCTACCGGACTTACAAAGTAATAGCGTCACTGCTATTAGCTTCACGACATACTATGGAACGCCGTTTGGGTCTTTGCGTGTCAAAAAATATGTACGTTATTAACACAGTACTATTATAACATGTTGTGTGTTCTAAATTTGCGCGTGCAAGTTGTTTACAATACTTTTTTGGTAATAAAGCATTATTTGTTCGACCGCAACTTCTGGGGTAGCTAGTTTTCGCTTAGTACCTAGCTAGCACCACACTTCAGTCTTTTTCATTATTCTTAGCAATGATTTAGGCATCCTTCTGAGTAAGTATTAGCTAGGTTGCCACCTGTTGTTCGCCTATTGAAATTGAACTTCAGTTCATGAAAATAAATAGCTAGCCAGCTACTTAACCATGTTGCCCGAAGCTAACGTTATAAGCAGCCAGCTAGCTTCATCTGGCTAGTGAGGGGTCGACCGGGACTGGGTTATGTGTTGTGAAGCTAGCCACAATAAGGATTAGGCACAATAGTCAAATTTGTGGTTTGCCTTGAAAATAAAAGTACCTCTTTAAAAGTGATGCAGAAGGTTACAATTGGTGGAGTCTTGTCATATTTAGACTAGATAATGTTAAACAAGGTTGGAATGTGAAGCAATGAAATGTGGCATCAGTCTACTCGGTAACACACACAGAACACAACTGTGAATAGTTTACGCAAATATTAGCGTTGTAGCTCTTATCGCGGGACAGTGAACGTGTGAAATCACCTCCCCAGTCAGCCTATTGTGTGTAATGACATTAATATTGCACTGTACAGCTTTACCTAAGAATTGTGGATCAATGAAATGGGATATCAGTCTATTCAATACCCAAGGAGGACGTTTTTTCCCAACGTCCTCCTCAGAGTTCTCAGACTAACGTTCTCCCTAATGTTCTCTGGGTGTCACCGAGTAGACTGATACCCCATGTCATTGATCCACAGTCCATAGGTAAGGCTGTACAGTGAAATAAGTATGCCCCCAATGCAATTCTAAAGTATAATACATCCAGTGTGATTTTAACAGATTTTTGTCAAATTGACAAATTATTTTTTTTCGTTGATTTTATATAACATGCCAACCTTGTTTAGCATGATCTATTCAATTATGGCATAATTCTACTATTTGTATTCATTTGCATCACTGTCAAAGACAGTTTTATTTTGAAGGCTATCTGCAAAGTCCTCTACTGTGGCTAATTCTTATCGTGGCTAGCTTTAAAAAAGAATAATATTTTTTTACCTTTATTTAACTAGGCAAGTCAGTTAAGAACAAATTATTATTTACAGTGATGGCCGACCGGGGAACAGTGGGTTAACTGCCTTGTTCAGGGCCAGATTTTTACCTTGTCAACTCAGAGATTCGATCCAGCAACCTTTAGGTTACTGGCCCAATGCTCTAACCACTAGGCTACCTGCCACCCATGCTTCACATAGATGGGTCCGACCACCATTAATAAAATAAGAACTGTCTTATAAATTAGCTAGCTAACTTTATAGCTACAGATGTCGTTTTGCTATGTTTTTGGGGAAGAACATTGTTTTCATCAATGAACTAGCTAGATTTTTATTATGACCAGCACTGTAGGTGCACAAGACAACTTAACCAGCATCATAGCATACGTATCGATGAATCGTTATGACATATGAAATACGAGTGAGTGTAATCAATGTGTAATAACTAGGAGAAAAAAATATGTGAATGCGTTAAAATATGTGACGTACAGTCATATTCAGGTCCTGATTGGTCAACAAGTTTATTTGGCAAGTCAAATAGTGTTATTTGACGTGTATCTTTTTTGACACGCAAAGACCCAAACGGTGTTACATTGAAATCCTGGTTGAGAATTAAACTAATGAACAAATGAACAACGAAACAGCACAACAAGTAAGTGAAAGACATAGGTTTTTATTATGTTTTACTGGTAATGGGAACATACATAAATGCCAACTTTTTGGAAGGGGGGGGGGGGGGTTTGTAACCTTTTTATTTAACTAGGCAAGTCAGTTAAGAACACATTCTTATTTACAATGCCGGCATACCCTGGCCAAACCCGGCCTACGCTGGGCTAATTGTGCTCCGCCCTATGGGACTTCCAATCACGGCCGGATGTGATACAGCCTGGATTCGAACCAGGGACTGTAGTGACGCCTCTAGCACTGAGATGCAGTGCCTTAGACTGCTGCGTCCATGTGTGTGTGTTAACTATTTAACTGTACTAGAATGCTTAAAAGGCCACAAACATTTTAAGTATCGGTTATCAGTATTTTATTTGAGTTTTTTGCAAGGGAAAATATTGGATATCGGTATCGGCAAAAAATGGCATATCCCCAATTTGTGAAGTTCTGCTGGATTCATTTTGGTGTGTGGGGCAGGGGCCATTTTCCCTATTTTTATTGAACTGTCATTCAGGCTTGTGGATGTTTGCCGAGTTTAGACTTAGTTCTGGGCTCAGGCAAACCCCTCTCTCAGTTCTGGGATAGTTTTTCTTCCACTTCAAGCTCCTTTTATTCACCAACATCAGGCATTCTAAGTATGGGGTAATGTTGGCAGTGTGACAGCCAGTGTAACTAAAGTCCTCTGCCTGACACATGTCTCCAATTGACCTCCCATTCACCTCTAAAGGGTTGAGCTTTGCTTGGCCCCTAAAACCCTCATGAACTTCTACAGAAGGTGCATCTAAGTTGGGACCAAGAGAATAGAAAACTGCTTATATCTCCAGGCAATCAGACTGGTAAATGATCACCATTAGCTGACCTCCGCCCAGTACCCTACCCTGAACTGTTACTAGTCGGCTACCACCCGGTACTCTACCCTGCACCTTAGAGGCTGCTGCCCTATGTACATAGTCATTAAACACTGGTCATTTGAATAATGTTGACATGCTGTTTTTTCCCACTTTATATGTATATACTGTATTCTAGTCATGGCTCATCCTATGCTGTACACCTTTTCTATTCAAATACTGTCTATACACACCATCATTTACATACAGTGAGCTCAAAGTATTGGGACGATGACTATTGTTTTGGCTCTGTACTCCAGCACTTTGGAATGTTACAATGATACAGCTGTAATTTGAGGATATTCTGATCCACATCCATTGAACCGTTTCCCAATTACAGCACTTTTTGTACATAGTCCCCCCGTTTTAGGGGGCCGAAATTATTGGCGCAAATTCACTTGTTAATTAAAGTAGTAAAAAGTTCAATATTTGGTCCCATACTTACAGCACACAGTGACTACATCAAGCTTGTAACTCTACAAACTTGTTGGATGCATTTGCTGTTTGTTTTGGTTGTGTTTCAGATTTTGTGCCCAATAGAAATGAATAGGAAATAATGTATTGTGTCATTTTGGGGTCACTTTTATTATTAATGTGGCTGCTACCATGATTACGGATAATCCCGAATGAATCGTGAATAAAGGTGAGTGAGAGTTAGACGCACAAATATCATACCCCCACAAAAATGCTAACATCCCCTGCTATTGTAATGGTGAGAGGTTAGCATGTCTTGGGGGACATTATTATACACCTTAACCTCATAGTCCTTAGTATCATTTCAAATCCAAAGTGCTGGATTAAAGAGCCAAAACAACCCAAAAATGTGTCACTGTCCCAAAACTTTTGGAGCTCATTGTATATATTTATATTCCAGACTCTATTTACTTTTTTAGATTTTTCGTGTATTGCTGCACTGTTGGATCGATACAATTCTATTTGATTTGACCTTAAACAGAAGTTAATCTCAAGACTACTGCTCCGTTCCCTTTTCCTTCGCTGTCAGCGAAACTCTTTCAATTTGGAACTTCCATTGTTCTGTATTTGAAAGCCCATTTGTGGACTTGTCTTTGTTTTGAAATGTACTCTGGCTTTGTCAGTCATATTTCATAACGTCAATGCATTTTTATGTTTACTTGGTTGAACGGATTTCTTAGAAATGTTGCTGCGTCTATACAAGTCTGGTAATACCATACTGTGCATTTCTTGTAAATGTTTCATGACTGGGTTTCCTGAAAAGCAGAAATACATATATTTGACTGCAGGGCATTTGCTGTCTCCATACAGTTTCCACAATATGCTTTTGAATTGACTGCTTCATTTACGGCATCCAGAGGCCATTTATCTGAATACGTCCCTAATGACACCCCTATTCCCTATATAGTGCACTACTTTTGACATGGGCCCATATGGCTCCGATCAAAAGTAGTCCACTATATAGGGAATAGGGTGCCATTAGGGACGTAGCCGGTTTTAAAATGAGTTTGGTTGACCCTGGTTAGTATTAAATGTTGGCTGCATCATCTTTCAGAGTAGGCTTAATGGAATGAAAATGAACAATTTGGTCTGATAATAACGTGGACTTAATTTGTGAACATTATTGTGATTAGATTTGTTCTTGTTCGCTCATTTGCTGTAATTGCTGTTCTTGCTAGCGGAAATGCCATGGACTTATATAATTGTGAAATACCAAACGCCAACATGAATTTAATACTAGAATCCCAGTTGGTGCACATGCTGCACATGGCTCTTACCAAAGTGTCATTTAAAAAAAAAGCCAAACCAAAACTCTGTCGGCCTGCTTGAATTGCGTCTGCATCATTGACAACTGTAGCTGCGGAGAGAAGCAAAATGGCCAGTTTGTGAATGGCTTTTGGTTTAGGGGGAGTTGTGGTCAAGCAAAGTATGTGCGTGCCTCTGTATGTGCTTACGCTGACCTGCACAGATGAGGGTATGTGGATGAATGGGGTATTCTGGGATTGTGGGGTGGTGTCGGCTCAGCAGTCTGATCTGCGTGACCTCACCTGTGACACCATCTGGCCAGCTTCTCTTTCACACACACCAGACCGGCTACAAGTACTATTTTTACATTTTTCATTCGATGAGTGTTTGCTCTAACCTGCCTTGAGTGTGCCGATAAGCGGCGTTTGCCACTTTAGGGACTATTCTATTGGTCCCTTGAGCCAGGCAAGCTCAAAACACAGAGCACAGAAAGTATTTGAAATGATTTCAAATAGTATTTGAACCCAGGTCTGACCCACACCGGTCTGACCTGAGCGGGAGAAAGGTGCCAGAGAGAAAGAAGCCGTCTGTCCCTCCTCCCTGCTTTCCAACACTGGGTTCACTGTGTCCTCTAGTACTCTAGTGAACACTCCTAAAGCTGCTCAACACCCACACTTCCTGTAGGGAGAGAGGATACTCCACTGTTCACACGCACACCGCCACCGCCACCTCCGTTGTCACATCGTGGTGTTGTGAAAGGTGAGAAAAGACTGTTCTCTACATGTTAAGTGGTGGGTCTTCTCCACTGAAGTTAGGGCTTGGTGATTATGGCCTTAAAATCATATATTTTTAACAATTCTAAATTATTCCTACGTTTTTAAAATATTTTTTATATGTTTTCTCTAATCTTGGTTGTAAAGGTCAAATTCAGGGCATGTTCAAAAGTCAGCAATTACCTAATGAATTCAGGGCTTGTAAAATTCTACCTAGGCTAAATATTAAGCCTTCCACAACCATAAGACCCACTAATAATGTAATTATATTTATCAAAATAGGTTAACCTGATTTTTTTGTTTGTTGGTAATAATCACTGATCGGGCTTTCAAATCAGTCTATGAAAATGACCTTTTGTTACAAATATTACCAGAACCGTGCATAATGCACATGAACTAATAATGACTACTTCTTCTAGCAGACTATATAGAAAATGAACATAGGTCGCAAACTATCTCTCAAGCACAAGCCCACCTGCTAGGAAGTAGCCAGTTAATATTTGTTTCAACTTTAGCCAACTTGGATCTATTTGCTAGCGAACAGGGTAGAACAGTTGAATTGTTATGAACACACCCTCCTGTCCGTCTCCAACTGGTTGAACAGCATGACAGCCTGTCCACTTTGTTCAGATGTTGAAATCAAGTGGCCGACCTTATTTCTCAGAATGAGAACGAGGTACCAATTCCTTTTTATAATTGGGGTTTATGCTTATTGTAAAGTTGTGCAGGCGGTACCGCAATGCCACACGCGACAAACTGAGTATTCATTTTACAGAATCAGTGTTCGTTGATACTCCCGTTTTAGTAGTGTCTGCTCTGTGTGAACTTTGAGACATAAAACGGGTATCATTAGAAAAGTTTAATTCTCTCATATTACAGTAAAATAATGTCTTTGTGTGTGTGTCTATGTGTAAACAGAGGAAGAGGTGAGGTAAGGTTTCACACTCTCCAAAATCTGTCCAAAATAAGCCCAATGCGTTTCTATGGGCTTATTTTGGATCTAACCTTGTCGCCTGCCTTCCTGCCTCTGGGACAACGACTCCAGTTGTTAGGGCGGGGAGATGAGCATCTTGTCATTTATATACAGATCTCTGTTGGAGATGGGAAGGTGCACACAGCACAGGAGGAGCGAAGAAGACAAGACCAAAAAGACATGAAAACAAGCGGACATGAACGCTCATAAAAACCTTGTTTCTTGCCATACAGACATTTGGAATAATGCGCAGGAACATAGTTCAAATGAATTTGAATCTATCGCCCAATCCTAACTAAAGTAAAACGATTCACAATGAATTGATTTATCAGAGTCAGGTTAGTACGTCTGTGAAGGTTGTTGTGGCAGAGTGAAGGATGTTGCTACTTTCATGTCCATCTAAAAAGCCTTTCATGTGAATTAGTTAATCAGATCCTTTTATATACGTGGATTGAGATCAAATGGGGCAGTACAGGTAGTGGCAGTAGAATGGGGCATTAGAGGTAGGGGCAGTCGAATGGGGCATTAGAGGTAGGGGCAGTCGAATGGGGCATTAGAGGTAGGGGCAGTCGAATGGGGCAGTAGAGGTAGGGGCAGTAGAGGTAGGGGCAGTAGAATGGGGCAGTAGACCTACTGTAGCTACTCCTCATTGCCAAGCCTCTTTCTCCAGGTTCAAGTTCAGCAATATAGACCTAACCATTCCAACCTGATGTGAAACAGGATCTTTCTAAGTGCTCACTAAGTGCTATGCTTGGCCCTAAAGATGAAGACTGGATGTTTGCTGCTTATTACTTCCAACGTAATTATGGCTGTTTGTTCAATCTACAACGACAAGTCGTTTTTTTTCTTTTGTCTTCTTTTTAATCTCGATTGGATCAGATATTCACAAATCCATTTAATCGGTCTCTTACATTGTTGTGTTTCGAGTGTGGGACCCCTTTCCGAGACGGTGTGCTTGGCTCTGTGTGTACCCTGCCTGCCCCTCCCCTAAAGAGGGGTCGTGTGGCCAGGGGCCAGGCTGATTGCAGGGTTTAAGTGAGAGGGAGTAGAGGGGAGTAGAGTTGTGGTGGAGGGGAATAGAGGGGCTGGCTCCTGGCTGTACGTCTTGTGAGATAATGAATCCTGTCGGAGGTTGAATACCAAATGGGACCCTATTCCCTAAATAGTAGTGCAATATATAAGGAATCGGGTGCCATTTGGGATGCTGGCAGTGTCTGAGGGCTGACTGGGTTGACAGAGGAGAGAGAGAGCGAGAGATGGGTTGGGAAGACAGTCCTACAGCTGAGAACTAGAACCGTCTCCACTGGCCCATTTTGGCTGTGTTTTTGTGCCGTGTCATTGTGATTTAAGACAGGCCACATTACTGTTCCTTTTTACTCCCTTTCTCTGTTTCCTCAGCTTAGTGTAACGTGAGTTATTTCGGACCACGGTCTCTCTCTAACACCGCGTAACACAGGAGGAAAGAGTCTGGGTTGTACATTTTTTAGGGATAAATAGTAACTAGTTAGCCCCACTGAGAAGAGTCGTACTTAAGATTCCAGTTGGGGCTTATACATTTGCAGAAATGTTAGGGACTTGACTTTAGGACCGAGGACAAAGCCAGGCCTTCAGTGAGCAGTGGACATATGCTTAGACAATAGGCATATCTTATCTTATTATTCTGCATGTTGTAATGACACATGTGGCTGTTTGTTTCTCCTTCCTGATAGGCATCACGCTGCTCTAGTGACATTTTCCAATTTCCCTCTTGAGGAGTCATTGAGCTGGAATGAAAGGTGCTTTTTGTTTCTCAAACTTACCTCACTTTGACCCTTCGAGTCAGGCATGTGCTCCGTTCCTGACCTTTGTGTGGTCGCCGACTCGCATATAAACTTGACCTTCTTAGTTTGCTACCTTCTAGGGCCGGGACGATGCCAGTATCGGGATATTTCTTCTGTGGCAAAAATTAAAACGCCAAAGCAGACTAAACTCTTTGGTTCTTTAAAAATCTGCGGTGTTTTAAATATTGTGTGCAATAGTTTGGAAAATAAATAAATGTGACTCTGGAAGACAATATAATGTTTGTTTCTAACATTAGAGCTGTTTTCCTAAAGAAGTGAAATATGCTTGTTTTGTTTTCCTGCCACAATACTAACGAGTATCCTGATAAGAGGTCGACCGATTATGATTTTTCAACGCCGATACCGATTATTGGAGGACCAAAAAAGCCAATAGCGATTAATCGGGCAATTATTATATATTTTTTTGTAATATTGACAATTACAACAATACTGAATTAACACTTATTTTAACTTAATATAAAACATAAATAAAATCAATTTAGCCTCAAATAAATGATGAAACATGTTCAATTTGGTTTAAATAATGCAAAAACAAAGTGTTGGAGAAGAAAGTAATATGTGCCATGTAAATTATGTGCCATGTAAATGATGTGCCATGTAAAAATGTGTGCCGTGTAAAAAAGCTAACGTTTAAGTTCCTTGCTCAGAACATGAGAACATATGAAAGTTGGTGGTTCCTTTTAACATGAGACTTCAATATTCCAAGGTAAGAGGTTTTAGGTTGTAGGTAATATAGTATTTATAGGACTATTTCTCTCTATACCGTTTGTATTTCATATACCTTTGACTATTGGATGTTCTTATAGGCACTTTAGTATTGCCAGTGTAACAGTATAGCTTCCGTCCCCCTCCTCGCCCCTACCTGGGCTCGAACCAGGAACACATCGACAACAGCCACACTCGAAGCATCGTTACCCATCGCTCCACAAAAGCCGCGGCCTTTGCAGCGCAAGGGGAATAACTACTCCAAATCTAAAAGCGAGTGACGTTTGAAACAGTATTAGCGCACACCCAGCTAACTAGCTAGCCATTTCACATTGGTTACACCAGCCATTAGGCTGATAGGCTTGAAGCCATAAACAGCGCTGTGCTTGCGAAGAGCTGCTGGCAAAACGCACCAAAGTGCTGTTTGAATGAATGATTACGGGCCCAGTTAGACTGCTCTACCAAATCAGACTTAATTCTAACATAATAACACACAGAAATACGAGCCTTTGATCATTAATATGATCGAATCCGGAAACTATAATTTTGAAAACAAAACTTGTATTATTTCAGTGAAATACGGAACCGTTCGGTATTTCATCCCTAAGTCTAAATATTCTTGTTACATTGCACAACCTTCAATGTATGTCATAATTACGTAAAATTCTGGCAAATTAGTTCGCAATGAGCCAGGCAGCCCAAACTGTTGCATATACTCTGACCCTGCGTGCAATGAACGCAAGAGAAATGACACAATTTCACCTGGTTAATATTGCCTGCTAAACTGGACTAGTAGTTATAACTAGGGATTATGATTGATTGTTTTTTATAAGATACGTTTAATGCTAGCTAGCAATTTACCTTGGCTTCTACTGCATTCGCGTAACAGACAGGCTACTCGTGGAGTGCAATGGTTACAGCGTTGGACTAGTTAACTGTGCGGTTGCAAGAGTGGAACCCCTGAGCTGACAAGGTGAAAATCTGTTGTTCTGCCCCTGAACAAGGCAGTTAACCCACAGTTCCTTGGCAGTCATTGAAAATAAGAATGTGTTCTTAACTGACTTGCCTAGTTAAATAAAAGGTATTTAACCTTTTTTAAATAAAAAAAATAATAGGAAATCGGCGCCCAAAAATACCGATTTCCGATTGTTATGAAAACTTGAAATCGGCCCTAATTAATCGGCCATTCTGATTAATCGGTCGACCTCTAATCCTGATACTGGTATCGTCCCGACCCTACTTCTCGACCTGGTCCCAGATTTGTTTGTGCCTCTTGCCATCTTCATTGCACATTGTCAAGCCAATCCCAAGGAGTTGGCATGATGGCACAAACAGACTGGCGCTTATTTGTCAAGGTTGATTTGTGGGTGATTTTGAGCCATGCCACATTACGTTGTTCTGATGTTGTTGATTTGGTTTTGTGCAGCTCCTTCACATCGCTTTTGTGTCTGGAGGGCTCTGTTACCTTCCCTCCTCTGTTCTTATGGTGTTTCTCAACCCCATTTCACACCTCGTCGGCTTTTACACTCACAAAATAGATGCAGTAAGATCTGCCTTTCTACTGCATCAGATGTGCAACTTTTCTGTTTACACTATCCTCACATTAACCTTGGATGTGTTGTGGCCAAATCCACATTCACACCTCATGTGTGTCTGCAACTAATAGTCCTAGGGGATCCTCCGGCTACCTCACTGGCTGAGTTGGCACCATTCTGATCAGTTAAACAGTCAAATCGAGCACTCGAGCAGTGAGCACAGACTGTGGTCGTAAGGGAATAGCGGGCCATTTGGAACGCAGTTTGTTGGAAGTCTCGGTCCGGAAGTAGAGTGAATGTTTCAGCCAGAGTCAACTGAACCACGGTTGTTCTCTCTCTGAAAAAAAAAAATACCTTGAAGAGAGTTCTCATTTACGGTCTCTCTGCTGCTTGCCTGCCAGGCTGTTCAACTTGGCTTAGTTCAGACAGGCTATGCGGTAATTTAGCTATTTCTAGACCATAATCAGTTATGCTCTCTCTCTGTTGGGGTCTGGAGCCTGTCTACATCCCCAGTGGTCTAATCCCAAACTATTCCACCCCCTATACTCCCCGGCTCTGTCCTAAATGGCAGCCCATTCCCTTTCCATAATGCACTACTGGTCGAGCAGGCTCCAAAGGGCTCCGGTCAAAAGTGGTGCACTATATATGGAAAAGGGTGGCCATTGGGGACACGCATGAAGCCCTTTCTGTTCTGCGAATGCTTTGTACGTTACAGTAGCGTTCGCATGCAGCTAGGAGAGCAGAAAGAAGCATGCAAGGGGTTGTCTCTGAAATGTATTGTGTTGTAACGTTGTTTGTCAAATCCCTCCCCAGATAGTTGTAGTAGCATTGTCTCCAGTTCCCACCACATTGCCTAAGTAACTTACTCTGTCCTCTCTGTCTGTCAACACAGACTCTCCCGCCATGCATATGGCTAAATCCTAAATCTACGGTCACTTAACTACGCTCTCCGTTCCGTGCGTGTGTGTGTGTGTGTGTTTCCTCCTCCCAGAAAGAGAGCGCTGCAGCGAAAGTTCTCATGGATATACGGAAACCTCTTGAGAGTGCTAGTCGGAGTCAGTCAGTCGAGAGATGGTATGCGTGTCGGGGGGGGGGGGGGGGAGCTTAGCTTCACACGGTCCATCAGGGCTGGGCAATATGGCCAAAAAATCATATCACAATATTTTTCTCATTTTCTACGATGTGGTGGTATTTGACGGTATTTTATATTTCTGCATGACCCTAGAATGGCTACAAATGAATTCTGATTTGAACTGGCTTTCTCCATTCTGATGGTTTGGTTCTCAACCAAAACTGACAGTGAAGTGTCGTTATAGACGGTATTGTAAAAATCGATACAGGTATTTACGACGTATCGACCAGCCCTAGTCATCACCCTCCAGCCAGCCTGCTCCTTCAGTACAACACTGGTCTTTGTGCGTAATGCTCAACAGTGCATGGCGAGCGATACAGCAGCCTTCAGACTGTGTGGCCTGACTGTGCAGTGAGGCTGAACCTCTACTGCCCATGGTGCTCTGCGTTATCCCAGGACGCATCCTCACGGAGAAGGGCTTTAAAACTAGGTCTCTGATGCAGGCTTGGAGTCAAAACAAAGACTAATCTCCTGCACCGCTCATCAGCTCTGTGCAAGTCTGGAGTCCGGCCAAAGGCAACATGCAGCCAATGAAAACTAGGGATACCAGGGGGAACCCCAGAATCAGATCCGCAGGCTTATCTATAGCATACGGAGTTATTGACCTCTCAGTGAACCCAACACACATTCCTTGAACTGTAATACATCTTTCTCTATTCTGAACCTGAACCGACCTTTATGGAAGCATAATACTTGTTTCTGCACATTTTCAAGAGCAGGAGAGGGAGGGTGTTCCTGCGAGCCTGACTCCAGGCCTGTTGCTTCATAGGGTATTGATGAGGCCTGCCTGAGTTGGTTCATGGGAACAGAGCTGGAGCCTGTCAGGGACATTCCCACCTTGTTTGTGTGGAAATAAGAGCCATTTTGATTCAAGAGACAGCGGTTTTGTTTTTGTTGTTTGTGAGGGTTGATGTAGCCTCTATGGCTATGCAAGGCTAGGAGTTGGTTATTGACGTAAGTAAGGCCATTTAGCTGGGCCATATTCACCAGGAACCAAAGATACTAAACGAGACGGGGGAAAAAACAGTCCAGACTGAAGTTTCAGTTGCAAAACATCTTGATACGTGTGTTCAAATGAATATGACCCTGGTTTCCAGCCCTGCTCCATCAACAGTCTGCTACTCTCCTTGTTTACTCCAGAAGTCCACTGTGAAGTGTGGTGGTGTGATATTTACAGTAGGTTATTTTTACTGTTGGGATTTGGGCCTCTAGGAATGTATTTTACACACGACTCTCTGCTCTCCGATGTGGCTGCCACTGTTTCATTTAACCAAAGCAGATCGTATCTCCTCAGCAGACTACCACACAAAACACTCGCTAAAGGCCAAATGTAAGCTTGCCCCCCCCGGGGGGTAAGAAATAGACATGGGTCGATATTGACGGAAAATCACTGATTGATTGCCCTGGCCATAGTAGACTGTTTGTTTACTGTGGATCATAGATTAACCTCTCTCTCACTCTTTCTCAGTCCAGTTTGTCCACTCAGTGTTTTAGGAAACAAATGGGCCACTCTGTCCCATTCCCCATTTGTGATTTGTTTGTGTACACTCCGTGTTTGCACATAATGCAGTTCCTGCCCTGAGCCATGTGACCACTAAGGGAATTACTCTTTATGGCTGCACAGAGTAGTGATTTACATTGACATGGTCAAACTAACTGGTCATTACATTAAATCTGGATTCCCTATTTGCTACATCCATTTTTAGACTTATAAATGAATGATTAGTAGTCATTGATTGCTGTGGAATATAACTTTATAAATGCGTCATGAGCTTAGTTCAACACTCGTACCGCGTCAGAACCCAAAATATTTATTTTTATTTTATTTCACCTTTATTTAACCAGGTCGGCTAGTTGAGAACAAGTTCTTATTTACAACTGCGACCTGACCAAGAAAGCAAAGCAGCGACACAAACAACAACTTCGAGTTACACATGGAATAAACAAACACAGTCAATAACACAAGAGAAAAGACAAATATATATACAGTGAGTGCAAATGAGGTAAGATAAGGGAGTTAAGGCATTAAATAGGCCATGGTGGCGTAGTAATTACAATATAGCAATTCAACACTGGAGTGATAGATGTGCAGAAGATGAATGTGCAAGTAGAGATACTGGGGTGCAAAGGAGCAAGATAAATAAATACAGTATGGGGATGAGGTAGTTGGATGCAGTGATCTGTGAGCTGCTCTGACAACTGGTGATTAAAGCTAGTGAGGGAGATATGGGTCTCCAGCTTCAGTGATTTTTGCATTTCGTTCCAGTCATTTGCAGCAGAGAAGTCTAAGTAAAGGTGGCCAAAGAAGGAATTGGCTTTGGGGGTGACCAGTGAGATATGCCTGCTGGAGCGCGTGCTACGGTTGGGTGCTGCTATGGTGACCAGTCAGCTGAGATAAGGTGGGGCTTTACCTAGCAGAGACTTGTAGATGACCTGGAGCCAGTGGGTTTGGCGACGAGTATGAAGCGATGGGCAGCCAACGAGAGCGTACAGGTCGCAGTGGTGGGTAGTATATGGGGCTTTGGTGACAAAACGGATGGCACTGTGATAGACTGCATACAATTTGCTGAGTAGAGTGTTGGAGGCTATTTTATAGACGACATCGCCGAAGTCGAGGATCGGTTGGATAGTCAGTTTTACGAGGGTATGTTTGGCAGCATGAGTGAAGGATACTTTGTTCCGAAATAGGAAGCCGATTCTAGATTTAATTTTGGATTGGAGATGCTTAATGTGAGTCTGGAAGGAGAGTTTACAGTCTAGCCAGACACCTAGGTAATTGTAGTTGTCCATATATTCTAAGTCAGGTCCGTCCAGAGTAGTGATGCTGGATGGGCAGGCAGGTGCGAGCAGTGATCGGTTGAAGAGCATGCATTTAGTTTTACTTGCATTTAAGAGCAGTTGGAGGCCACGGAAGGAGAGTTGTATGGCATTGAATCTCGTCTGGAGGTTAGTTAACACAGTGTCCAAAGAAGGGCCAGAAGTATACAGAATGGTGTCGTCTGCGTAGAGGTGGATCAGAGAATCACCAGCAGCGAGAGCGACATCATTGATGTATACAGAGAAGAGAGTCGGCCCGAGAATTGAACCCTGTGGCACCCCCATAGAGACTGCCAGAGGTCCGGACAACAGGCCCTCCAATTTGACACACTGAACTCTATCAGAGAAGTAGTTAGTGAACCAGACGAGGCAATCATTTGAGAAACCAAGGCTGTTGAGTCTGCTAATAAGAATGTTGTGATTGACAGAACCGAAAGCCTTAGCCAGGTCGATGATACGACTGCACAGTAATGTCTCTTATCGATGGCGGTTATGATATCGTTTAGAACATTGAGCGTGGCAGAGGTGCACCTATGACCAGCTCTGAAACCAGATTGCGTAGCGGAGAAGGTACGGTGGGATTCGGAATGGTCGGTAATCTGTTTGTTATCTTGGCTTTCAAAGACCTTAGAAAGGCAGTGTAGAATAGATATAGGTCTGTAGCAGTTTGGGTCAAGAGTTTCCCCCCCCTTTGAAGAGGGGGATGACCGCAGCTGTTTTCCAATCTTTGGGAATCTCAGACGATACGAAAGAGAGGTTGAACAGGCTAGTAATAGGGGTTGCAACAATTTTGGCAGATAATTTTAGAAAGAGAGGGTCCAGATTGTCTAGCCCGGCTGATTTGTAGCTGTCCCGGTTTTGCAGCTCTTTCAGAACATCAGCTGACTGGATTTGGGAGAAGGAGAAATGGGGAGGTTTGGGAGAGTTGCTGTGGGGAGTGCAGGGCTGTTGACCGGGGTAGGGGTAGCCAGGTGGAAAGCATGGCCAGCCATAGAACAATGCATATTGAAATTCTCAATTATAGTGGTGATTTATCGGTGGTGACAGTGTTTCTTAGCCTCAGTGCAGTGGGCAGCTGGGAGGAGGTGCTCTTATTCTCCATGGACTTTAGTGTCCCAGAACTTTTTTGAGTTTGTGCTACAGGATGCAAATTTCTGCTTGAAAAAGCTAGCCTTAGCTTTCCTAAGTGCCTGTGTACATAATATAGCTTGTTATGTTCTGTCTATAAATTGCATAGCCTCCTAACATTAAAACTATAATTTTATATCATGGATGGTCAGTCCTTGCATCTATAGTTCTGTCTATGAATCTGAGAGGAGTTACATTTCTCCAGGACCATCCCTTTTTTCTACCTAAACGCAGGCAGGGTGTGTTGTTGTTTAAATGAAGGATTCTGGCTTTAAGGGATCCATTTGCAGAGCAGCACGGGTGCTATTGTGCTCTCTGCTCTCCCCTCTGCCCTGTAGTCTCTTCCTCTGACAGACTGTCATTCTCAGTGGAGAGATGGCTCCCCCTCCCCGCCACACTATCCCCAGGTCAGATGTGTGAAGGCGATGGGGGCGGAGGGCATCAAGGCCCGTAGATCAGAAGGCAGATTGAATAAAAGGCAGGACCTTATCCTACAGTAGATACTAGATCGTGACCTCCTCTTCTGAGGTGCTTTATGAGTTCAGGCCCAGGTGGCATCTCCAGGTTTCTGTCTAAATGGGACGAGTGGCATGTTTGTCAGAGTCGTAATGATCTAAATGCCGCTCAGCACCTTGTCCTCCGTTGTCCCTCACAGTCTGGGTTGAACACCATGGGGACACGTCAGTTACACTTCCACCGTGCAGAAAATATTGACCTGCCCCTGGCAGACGGCTACACTCATCAGTTTCTCTCTCTCTATCTCTATCTCTCTATCTATCTATCTATCTATCTATCTATCTATCTATCTATCTATCTATCTATCTATCTATCTATCTATGTTCCCCGTCACTCTTGTTGTTGATTCTGCTGATATTTTGATCGTTTGTGAAGACCCGTGCCTGTTATCTATTGTGTTGTTTGTTATGGCCCTTGCAGTGGCGTTGACTGTAAATCTTTTCAGAATGCCGCTCTCAGTATTGTAACGGATTTGCCTGTCTGTACATTGTGTAATGAGACTGCCCTCGGGGCTGTGGGGCGATTTAAACCGTCACGTCTCTGTGGTCTTAAAGCCTCTCCTCAGCCCTGTCAAGACTGGCCTTAAACATCTCCCTCTCCAACTCTACTCCTCCTCTCTATGTATGTGTATGTCTACCGGGGACAATAGGATATGCAGAAGCACACATCTCCCTTGCTCACGTAGTAAATGGACAACACATTAATCTTCTTCTTCTTCCTCTAGGATGCCAGCTACTGGTTACAGGTGCACCGGTTGGAGCATGGGGACGGAGGTATTCTAGACCTGGATGACCTGCTGTCTGATGTGGCTGATGACAAAGACCGGGTAAGTGAACTGAAGAGTTGGCTGATCTAGCGGTCTAAGCCGCTGGCCCAGAATACATGTACCAGTGTGTGCGTGGGTTGGAGTCTGACCCACTGCTATTCCAGCGCCCCTCTCTCTCCTATCCTCCTACCTTCCCCATCAGTCACTGTCCTATCTAATAAACAAGTGGGGGGGGGGGATTCTCCTTTAAAAAAAGACAGGGTAAGGGAAGTCTGTCAAGGCCAGGTACCATCGTGCATAAAGGATGAGGTGAGATGGAGGGGTGTGAATCAGAGGGCCTCAACTTGACATTTACTAGCTTGTACGTGAACTTCTACCCTTTTGGAAACGACACCATTGGAGATCTGCTAAGTGCTTTTCCTGGCATTTGTTATTAGACAATATCATGAGAATATTTGAACAACATAAGGAAAAATTACTGGGTTAATATGATTGTTTTCTATCCATACCATAGTTTACTGTTTGGATCATCTATTTATACATCTGTTTATTTATGTACCAAAGGCTTGGGCTACTCCACTCACCCTTCTGCACAGAATAAACACGGTGGCAGGGTTCTACATGACACCCTATTCCCTATAGTGCACTATTTTTGACCAGGTCCCGTAGGGTACTATTTGGCTGTGACCCACAGAGTCCCGGGCTCAAGTGACCCACAGAGTCCCGGGCTCAAGTGACCCACAGAGTCCCGGGCTCAAGTGACCCACAGAGTCCCGGGCTCAAGTGACCCACAGAGTCCCGGGCTCAAGTGACCCACAGAGTCCCGGGCTCAAGTGACCCACAGAGTCCCGGGCTCAAGTGACCCACAGAGTCCCGGGCTCAAGTGACCCACAGAGTCCCGGGCTCAAGTGACCCACAGAGTCCCGGGCTCTAGTGACCCACAGAGTCCCGGGCTCTAGTGACCCACAGAGTCCCGGGCTCTAGTGACCCACAGAGTCCCGGGCTCTAGTGACCCACAGAGTCCCGGGCTCTAGTGACCCACAGAGTCCCGGGCTCTAGTGACCCACAGAGTCCCGAACTGCTACAGTTGCCCTCTGACCCCTCGTCTCATTTCCTCTCAGTATCAGTGTTGTTTCCCAACCATTTTTAAACGAGGCTGACTGAAGGAGGAGAGCTAATCCTCTGACTGAGTGACAGCAGGGTCACGGGGGTCGACGGGGGTCACATTCTCCTCGGGGTCAGCTCTGCTGTGCCCTGGGGCCACTGGGCTGTATCATAATCACAGTGTCAGTGTCACCGCAACACACAACCACGAGGATTTAGTATTGAACAGGAGCGGGGATATGGGAATACATGCAAGTTGAAACCTCTACCGGATGTAGGCTTGGCTTGTTACAGTAACACTGATTCAATTAAGGACGGATCTTCCTCTTACACCGTGGATGTTGCAATCCTGCTAGTAGTGTGATGAGTTATGTGTCCTGTTGCTGGTATGAGTGTGTTCGTTTACAGTGTTAATGTTTTTATTCTGTTGAAATTGTAGACCAACGTGGGTCTTTCAACACCGTGTGTAGTGTGTCCTGTATGACCGGGTGTAGTGTGTCCTGTATGACCGTGTGTAGTGTGTCCTGTATGACTGTGTGTAGTGTCCTGTATGACCGTGTGTAGTGTGTCCTGTATGACCGTGTGTAGTGTGTCCTGTATGACCGCGTGTAGTGTGTCCTGTATGACCGCGTGTAGTGTGTCCTGTATGACCGCGTGTAGTGTGTCCTGTATGACCGCGTGTAGTGTGTCCTGTATGACCGACCGCGTGTAGTGTGTCCTGTATGACCGCGTGTAGTGTGTCCTGTATGACCGTGTGTAGTGTGTCCTGTATGACATGACAGCTTTATCACATCGACCGTTCATGGATGTTCTTTTTGACCCAACAGAGTGTTGTTGGTGATCCATTAGCTTGATCATTCGGTTGGAGACCTCCAATGAACCGCTCATTGTTATTAATTCCAGCTGTTGTCTGGCTGTTTTTGACCTATGGCTCCTGGTCAACAGTAGTGCAATATATAGGGAATAGGGTGCCTTTAGGGAAGCACCCTCTGGCTCGTGCCCCGGAGTTCCTCTGTGAAGGCAGGTCTTACTCATCACACAACCTTACTGATTGAGTTGACAGTATAATGCTGTGATTCTGACCAGCGTTCACAGCCTGGTCTGGGGATTATCTCGGCCTTCGTGTGTGTGTTGCCAGCGTACTCACAAAACCATATCACACCTTGGTACCGATATGCATTAAAACTCTTGGTATTGTCATGATTCTATATGCGCTTTTTTCACTTTTTTAATTTAACCTTAATTTAACTAGGCAAGTCAATTAAGAACAAATTCTTATTTACAACGACGGCCTAGGAACAGTGGGTTAACTGCCTTGTTCAGGGGCAGAAAGACAGATTTTTACCTTGTCCGCTTGGGGATTCGATCTCGCAACCTTTCGGTTACTGGCCCAATGCTCTAACCACTAGGCTCCCTGCCTCTAACCACTAGGCTCCCTGCCTCTAACCACTAGGCTCCCTGCCGCCCCAATGGGTTGCTGTATGTCTGCTGCAGAGAGACGAGAGAGAGACATGATAACAACCCGTTTGGATCAGTCATGGAAATAGAAAGTGTCGGGAACATTTTGGCTCACTATTTAAAAAGACGATGGAGAACAAGCTGTAGGCTGAGAAATACCGGAGATTGGCGCAGGTACCGCCGACTAACGCTACCGAGCAATAAACAAAGAAACAACATCAAGTGTTTTGAACTGTGGGTGTGTTTGATAACAGCAATTTGTGGAGGAGAGAAGTGTTGTGTTTAACCTCTATTGGGGACAGTGACATGTGGGTGACTCCCTTACCCTCTCCTTCCTCTCTCCCGCTCGCTGTCACTGTGTGATGTAACGTAAACTGTTGCAGGAAATAAACTGGCTCTAGCGTTTGTGTTGCCTCGCTGGTGTCGATTAGATTATGGCCATGCAGGATTACAGGATCGGATTCTGTTCAAGGGGAATGGATGGGTGGCTACTGGGAGGGAGGGACAGCTGTTTTTCCCTGCTCTCATGTTGACCCTACTGAATTAATCAGAAGAGGAAGGGAGGGGGGCGCGGTTTTGATTAGTCATGGGTGAATTAAGTAAACATAGTAGCTGACCTAGGAGCTGCTTTCTCTCTACAATGAAGGGGTTAAACGTCTATACGTCAGCGCCGTGGTCAATGAACGCGATGCGTACCCGGCTGTCTGTTTACCTTTTGAAGTGTTACTTAAATGTGGACTCGTGGCAATGATGTTTCCACGAGCCGCACCGCAAATATTACGATGCGGGAGACGCAAGATTTCGCTCTCACACGGTCACACACAGCATCTGCACATGCGTGCAAGTTAGCTTCACGCTGTTACAGCGCGGTAGCATCATGACCTGAACAGTGGAGAGGTTTGGCCTCGCGCTTCAGCGCTCGTAGCTGTTGCGGAAATTGACCCACTATGCTGTTTACTTTGGGTCTACCTCTAATTGAGACTGGTACTCAAGGCTACAGCCAAAGGAATAGAATGAGTTGACCTGAATGAGTTGACTTGAATGGGGATGCCCGTTCTACTCATTCCAGTTCTGTGGTCACAACATTTATCTGACCTCAAGTTATTTCTGTAGCTGTACGTTGCTGTACTAGGCCGCAAGGCCTAAAACCACTTTGCATGACTCGTACTCTCCTGGCAACTCTCACCGCATCTCTGACATGTGTTAGATGCTTTTTAAAGACTGTGGGGAATGAGTGGTTGGCCCGATGAGCAATGTGTGTCATTGTTGCTGCAATGAATGGTGGCAGACAGCTCAGGGATTCACTGAGTGTTGTTCCACATGCTGTGTCTTTCCTTCCCTCTGTTCCCTGTCCTGTCCTGTCCTCTGGCCCACAGTCCAGCCTTGAGCCTTGATGGCATTCCTGTCTTTAAAGGGATACGTCTGGATTTGATCTACTTCCCCAGAGTTGGATGGAACTCATGGATACATTTCTATGTCTCTGGATCCAGTATGAAGGATGAGGTAGTTTCGCGTACCAATGACTGGAAGTCTATGGTAAATCTACTAGCAGTCACCTTCGACTTCCAGTTACCATAGACTTCCAGTCATTGCACTTATGCTCGTTAGCAATTGCGCTATCGCTAGTTAGCAACTTTCTTCAAACTGCACGCAAGGACATAAAAATGGCGTCCACAAGTTAATCTGACTCCCGGGAAGTAGATAAAGGGCTTCATTACCAAAATCCTGAAGTATCCCTTTAACGGTCAGCCACTGCCATCTTTACCCTGCCTAGTATTTACCCAGAGAGCTGGAAGATAGTAGGCCATTCACACACACATCTACACACACACACACACACACACACACTCCACCAAATCCAAGGTGTCAGGTGACTGGCATGACTCCTGAGGTCGTGACCTCTACAGGGCCATGCTGTGTTAACCCCAAATTCTCCATGTGTCTGGGCGAAGCGCACACACACAGCGGACTCTGTGTGTCTGGGCAGACAGCTGCACAGGCCACTACCACTCAATCACTTCCCTGGACACACACGCACACACACAGCAAACTATGTGATATATTTTAAGATAGTGGCACTTAGGATGGTGCCCGTCGTTCCGATTCCTACCTGCTACTCCTGGCCGTGACGACCGAAGGCAAGAAGAAGGAAGAAGAAGGAAAAGGGGTCTCCAAGCTAGGCTGAAAAGACAGGCTACATGGTCTCCTCTTCCTAGTATCCTGATGGAGAATGCCCAATCGCTGGAAAATAAACTTTGAACTCGGAGCGAGGCTTCAGGGAGCGAGGCTTCAGGGAGCGAGGCTTCAGGGAGCGAGGCTTCAGGGAGCGAGGCTTCAGGGAGCGAGGCTTCAGGGAATGCTGTGTCTTTGTTTTTACAGAGCCATGGATTACTGACAATTCATTCAACTCTGCTATTCAACCAGACGGCTTTTACGTTTTCCATATGGTTCGAACGGCCGCTTCTTGTAAGCTTAGGGGGGGGGAGTGTATGCTTCCTCATCAATTCTTGTTGTACTGAAGTTCAGAACCCCTTGAGTTCCTGCTCACCCGATCATGTGTGTTATTAGCACAGCTGTGTACATACTGCCACAAGCAAACATCAAGGCAGCACTCTGCAAACTGTACAAAAACATTAGCCCGCAAGCATCCTCTCACCGGAAGCAGGCTTTATTGTCGCGGGAGATTTTAACCAAGTAAATTTAAACAAATTCTTCCAAAGTATCACCATGTATTCTGCCCCACGAGAGGAAATGTGTTGGACCATGTGTGCACAAACATCTGTGACGTTTACAAATCCTCTATGTTCCTACTCCCCGCCGACAAGCAGCAACTCGAGGGAGACACCAACACAGATAATAGTGAGGCGTTGGACAGAGGAGGCAGACTCAATGCTGCAGGATTGTTTTGACAATACTGATTTGGAATATTCATCCACCCAGGACTCATCCATCAACATTGAGGAATATGCTTCATTAGGAAATTGGTTGTTGGTGTTGAACCCACAATAACAATCCGGGCAGACCTCAACCAAAAGCCCTGGATGAACAGAAAAATACATAACATGCTGAGTGCCCATAGTGCAGCATTAAATATCAATCGATCGAACCCAGGTGACACGTACAAACTCCGGTACAAGAATCAATGTTCGACAACTGACTCACGATGCATGTGGCAAGGACTGCAGGCTATCATGGACTACAAAGGCAAATCCAGATGTGTGGTGCCCACCGAAGCCTCCATCCCCAATGAGCTTAACACATTCTATGCTCGCTTCGAGGCGGACAACACCGAGGCATCCAGGAATGCTCTGGATGACCAGGTGCTTTTGTTCTTCAAGGCCAACTATAGGAAAACTCTCAAAAGAGTGAATACTCACAAAGCCGCCGCCCCAGATGGCATCCCTGGCAACGACCTCTGTGTGCGCTGGCCGGTGTCTTCCGGGACATCTTCAGCCTGTCCCCTGTCCCAGGCTGTAGTCCCCACTTGCGTCAAGGACACCACCATCATCTCAGTGCCCAAGAACCAAGGTGACATTCCCAAATGACTATCGCTGAACTCACCCCGGTCATCATAAAGTGCTTCGAGAGGCTGGTCATGGCCCACATCAAGGCCAGCATGCCAGGTACACTGGACCCACTCCAATGAACCTACCGCACCAACAGATCCACAAAAGATGCCATTCACACGGCCCTAACACATCTGGATAAGATGAACACCTATGTGAAAATGCTGTTCATTGACTACAGTTTAGCATTCAACAGTATTGTTACCTCCAAGCTTGTCACCAAGCTCAGAGCCCTAGGCCTGGATGCTGCAACTGGATCCTGGACTTCCTGACGGGCAGACCACAAGCTGTGAGGATTGTCAACAACAACTCTGCTACAGTGACTCTTAACACAGGGTCCCCCCAGGTGTGTGTCCTCAGCCCTCTGCTGTACTTACGACCGCGTGGCTTTTCAACTCCATCATCAAGTTTGCTGATGACACCACAATTGTATGCCTGATAACCAACAACAATGAGTCAGCCTATAGGGAGGAGGTAAGTGAACTGGCATTGTGGTACCAGGACAAAAACTCCTCACTCAATGTCGGCAAAACAAAGGAGTTGATTTGTTGACTTCAGGAAGTCATTGGGACTGCAGTAGAGCGAGTCCGCAGTTTCAAGTTCCTCGGCGTCCACATCACTGAGCACTTGACATGAACCAACAACACCACCAGTCTTGTCAAGACGCCACAACAGCGTCTCTACTGCCTAAGGCGGTTGAAGAAATTTGGGATGCCACCCCAGGTCCTCTCCAAATACTACCACTGCACCATTGAGAGCATCCTGACCGGTTGCATCACGGCCTGGTACGGGAATTCCTCTGTCCACGTTTGCAAGGCCCTTCAGCGGGTGGTGAAGACGGCCCAATACATCACTGGGGCTGTGTTCCCACCCATCCAGGACATCTACTTGAAACACTGCCTGAATAAGTCCTGCAGCATTATCAAGGACCCCACACACCCCAGCCAAGAGGTGTTCAGTCGCTTAACGTTGGGCAGATGACTTGTAGGACCTCAGGCTCCAATACCATCAGACTGCTGAACACTCGAACTGGACTGACCACATGCACTGACTGTCCGTACCTTAGCACTCACGCGCGCCCGCACACACACTCAAGCTACACACATACACATCACAATTGCTGCTACCATACTCTTATTTACTATTACTAATACTGCACAATTTAAACACTCCCCCCCCCCCCCCCCCCCAATCCCTCCTTCCCTGATACGTGGAACTATTTGACTATAAATTGTGCCTTCCTATATTGCACATATGCAAAAAAAAATCTATTCTCTTGAGCCATTTACTTCATGTTCGTATCTTTTATTGTTGTATTGTTGAGAAGGAACCTGCATGTAAGATTTTCTTTGGACAGTGCCATATAATGTGCATCCTGTGCATACGAGTCCACGGCTGATAAAACAGACCCCCCCCCACACACACACACACCTGTCCATCAGTCAGTGCTTGACATGACAGACCCAGGGTGGATGGACCAGTGGGCTTGACCTGAGTTTGAATACCTTATGACCTGTGCTTGATTAAGCTTGCCTGGCTTAAAGGACCATTTATCATACTCCCAAAACTGTGAACCCTGCCCATATGGCACTTTATGCAAGCTACAGCAAAGATGTCAAATGGTGTTTGAACCCAGATCTGAAATAGACATGTCTGTCTGCAGTGTGTAGAGGGACCAATAGACATGTCTGCAGTGTGTAGACCAACACTCCAACAAACACCAACAGACAGGAGGGCCAGGAGGTTAAATAAACCCAGGGGAGACTTGAAAGGCCCTGCTTGTCCCAACACGTCATAAAATACTGCAGAAGCAGGCGTTCAAGCATTGCGCTGTTTATGACTTCAAGCCTATCAACTCCCGAGATGAGGCTGGTGTAACCGAAGTGAAATGGCTAGCTAGTTAGCGCACGCTAACAGCGTTTCAAACTTCACTCACTCTGAGCCTTGGGGTGGTTGTTTCCCTTGCTCTGCGTGGGTAACGCTGCTTCGATGGTGGCTGTTGTCGTTGTGTTGCTGGTTCGAGCTCAGGGAGGAGCAAGGAGAGGGACGGAAGCTATACTGTTACACTGGCAATACTAAAGTGCCTATAAGAACATCCAATAGTCAATAGGTTAATGAAATACAAATGGTATGGAGGGAAATAGTCCTATAATTCCTACAATAACCACAACTCAAAACTTCTTACCTGGAAATATTGAAGACTCATGTTGAACCACCAGCTGGAACCACCAGCTTTCATATGTTCTCATGTTCTGAGCAAGGAACTGAAACGTTAGCTTTCTTACATAGCACACTTTTACTTTCTTCTCCAACACTTTGTTTTTGCATTATTTAAACCAAATTGAACATGTTTCATTATTTACTAGAGGATAAATTGATTTTATTAATGTATTATATTAAGTTAAAATAAGTGTTCATTCAGTATTGTTGTAATTGTCATTATTACAAATACATATATTTTTTTTAATCGGCCAATTAATCGGTATCGGCTTTTTGGTCCTCCAATAATCGGTATCTGTATCGGCGTTGAAAAATCATAATCGGTCGACCTCTAATACTGACCCCCCCTTCCCCCCATGGCATGCTGGTCTGGATGGAATTGGGTTGGACTGACACACCCCTGCCCTGTCTTGAATTACATTACAACCCTCCAAGTGGAAGGCAGGGGTTTGGATGTTTTTTTATATATTTTTTTATATATATAATTTTGAACAGTATTTTTAATCTTATTGAGACAGAGATATGTGCTAATGAGGGTGTGAGGGAGATGTGGCTCCGGGATGCATACCCACGCTGAGGGTTGACCGTATCAGGTCCATGTGCTGCAGGCGGCATTACCCGCTATACCAGTCCCAGACACAGGGTTTGGTTTCTCCATCCTTCCTGGTTAAAAGAAATAAAACAATGTGGCCTTGTGCTCCGTAGAGAGCAAGGACGACGAGTTCAACAGCCGTTTGTGAAATCGAGCAAGTCAACCGTTATCGGCAAACCCTCAGTGTTCGCCGTTGGGAGGGGGATGTTTGATCGTGTTATATCCACGAAAACACAATAAATGTTTACATGTATTGATTTTTGGGATAATATATTTGGCCCACTTGTTTGTCTGACGAGTGCATTGATTTTCGGGACACAGACATTTGAAGAATGTTGACCCCCCCTATAATACACACTGATATTTATTACAGTTATGCAGAAAGAAAAACGATGGGATTGTGGGTTTTTTACATTGTTCAAACTGGACACAAAACTTGACTTAGACCATGCCTGGGCTGCTTTTATCACTTGATTTGAAACCATAGCGAGAACACAAATGCCCCAGACACATATCAACAGGTCATGCACCTAGCTGTCTGCTTAGAGTATGTATGTGAAACACACACACACAGGGAATACCATTTATCTGCCTCGGTCTCCATCCTCAAAGACGCCCTTCAGAGCTGCTAACGGATTACCTTGTTTATTCCACGCTACTCCTCCTGGGCCCCGCCCCTAACAGGAACAACAACATGTCCTCGAGGCTGTACGGACACCATCAAGATGTCCTTTGTAGAAAGCTCTATAGGAGACGCTTAAACACAGTTACTGGCCCAAAATGTACACTCACTCACACCTTTTGTACCAACGTTTTCTTTTCAAGACCTGGTAGAAAGGTCTAGAGACTCTGTTAGGTCTCTGTAGTGGTAGCCAGGGGAGTGTCTCGGCTCGTCAGACAGACTATTTATTTGCGGTGGGGCTCAGCTGTGGAGGCTAAGTCAAGTACATGAATCATACCGTGTGCATGTTGCTGGGTGCAAAGGACAAGTGTCCATTTTAAACATTGGACCAGTTCACCACTTGAAGAGGGGTTTAAAGTCTGAACGGAGGACAAGTGTCCATTTTAAACATTGGACCAGTTCACCACTTGAAGAGGGGTTTTAAAGTCTGAACGGAGGCGGAACGTTCGATGTGAATTGTGTTCCATTGCGTCTAATGTGTTTTAGATTGGAACGTCGTGTAAGCAAGCTGGCCCTGTGTATTCGTCATTTGGGCACGTTGCTCATTTAAGACCCCCGTGAACAACATTTGTCAAGAAAGTCACTGACTGATTTTATAGAACTATGTACAGAAAAGGGTAACAAATGTTAAGCGAGAGTTTCCTTCAGTTAAAACGGAATATTCCTTGTGTGTTTTACAAGCCAGATGTTGTACTTCCCAAGCAGTGGGCGTAGTCAGTGTGTTAATGAAAGCCAGCCTTTCAAACACACACACACACACACACACACACACACACACACACTCTGTGACTCTAGGTGTCTTACTAGTGCCTTGGTGACAGTATTCCTTGTTGGCCTTGGTTTCCATGGAGCTGGTATGAATCTCAGAAAGTAGAGCATTGTAACGGTGGTGTGTCGGGAACAGTTCAGTCTGTCACACCCCCCCCCCCATTTAGAGGAACACTCACCACGTTAACCTGAGTCATGGTTATTCATGCAGTCAGGGGGAAGGTGAGCAGGACTGCAACGAGCGAGAGAGAATGAGACAATGTGCGCTGAGCCGAGCCTTTGATCTGCTCTGTGGTGATGAGGCTTTTGGCTGGCTCTCCTGCTCTGTCATGGGTCTGTGGCCAGAGCACTGTTGATGATAATGTAACAAGTCTTTTTAGGGGCAAAACTCTCCGAGTGAGGATCTGTACACGGAGGCCAAGATCAGTCAGAGATCGTTTCAGACACAAGCTCTTCGCTCCTTTTTGAAGTCATTTTTTTGCGCCGCTCAAGTAGGCTATGCCTCATTTGTCATCCGGGTCATTCAGTGTGGAAATAGACTTGCGATATTTAAGCAGTTTGTGATTTTCCTGAAATTTAGTACCAAGAAATATCACATAAAGGAAAGAATTCTGTCTTCTATTTTGAGTTTAGCGTAATAACGGTTTCTTCACGGCCGTTGTGTGAAGATTATCGCGCAGGCTGTATCCCCTCACAGACACATGGTTGGTTTATGACTGCTGTTTTAAAACTACAGGACAAATCTGATTATTTGCCCCGTTTGCCCTTCAAGTGGTCACCCATCTGCTGCTTTATCTTGTCACCATGATCACAAAGGGCCTATCAGGGTTGTGTTGGTGGTTATCTTACAGAGGTGTGAGATCAATGAGGTGGAGACAAAGAGAATGTATGAGAGGTCAATAGGAGTCTAGAAATACACATCCCAAATGGCACCCTATTCCCTATATAGTGCACTACTTTTGACCAGATTCGAATGGGCCCTGGTTAAAAATAATGCACTGTAAAGGGAATAGGGTGCCCACAGATCGAAGGGTATGTTAATCATATTGAATTTAAACCTCCCTTCTCTCCCTCTATCACACCCTCCTTCACTCCCTCCCTCTAGCTCTGAGTATTTGTTGCACTCCCTCCCTCTAGCTCTGAGTATTTGTTGCGCACTGAGGATATTTTGGTAAAAGGCCTTTTCTCCTGTATTTCCTGAAAATGAAGGCTGATTTCATACCAAACTCGGACAGTCGCAATAAAACAGACCTTTTTGTGTGCGTTTGTCAAGTTGATGAAGTAGTAGTAGAAGTTGTACAGGGTTAAAGTGCAGGTTTTAAGTACAGGGTGAAAGTACAGAGGAACACCGCTGCCCTCCTGTGGTGTACACCTGTAAGTGCAACATGTCCTTGCTTTCTCCCCTCTGTTGTTACATCTCATTCTCAACTATGGTTGAATGCGCAACTCCCAATTTGTCCGACTGTAATACCTTTAGCTTTTGAGTGATTTATTTGTTGCCTTTTGAAATCGCGTATTGATGACTTGTCCTGCCTTACTGAAGCGTGGTGTAACTACATTATTTTCCCCTCAGCTAGAAGTCAGTGAAAGAAACACGGCCTGTTTCGTCACCACAAACGCGCCTCTTCATAATGTGTCTCGGAGCATGCAGGCGCCGTCAAGTGATTCTCAGATGATTCATATCAGCTGATATTCCAACCTTTTTTTTATTGAAAGTGTCTGTGCTAGTGAAACATTTAAAAAGCGTGCTTTTAAGGAGCAGCTGTTGTTGACCTACATGTTTTTAGGAGCACCACGACCACAACTACCCAGCAACCGCTATAGAAACCCAAACATGATACAGCTGTGTGGTCTTAATTGATGTGCATACAGTTTGAACTCTGGGCTATTTGAACTCTAGCCTCACCCTGAGCCCCAACTGAAGCAGAACATGATTCGTGTGGCCCAGCGGTATATAAGGCACTGCATCTCAGTGCTTGAGGCGTCACTACAGACACCCTGGTTTGAATCCAGGCTGTATCACGACCGGCCGTGATTGGGAGTCCCGTAGGGCAGAGCACAATTGTCCCAGCATCGTCCGGATTTGGCCAGGCTAGGCAGTCATTTTAAATAAGAATTTGTTCTTAACTGACTTGCCTAGTTAAATAAATGTTGTAAAAAATGACATCTGACAACAGGATACACATGTACTGTGTGGTTGATACTGGGTAGAGAGGCCATCTGTCTGATGTAGCCAAATTTAGGGGCCCATATTCATGAAGCATTTCAGAATAGAAGTGCTGCTCTGAGATCAGTTGTTGTTTCTTTTGGACCATAATGGATAGAATCATATGGATGGGGGTGTGATCCTAGGTCAGCACTGAATGCTGCCACAGTTTTGTGTCCTCTGTCCTCTCTCTGTCAGGGAACGTTCTGCCTTTGACCAGCAGAGGTCTCTCTTGGTACATAGTCTTTGAGACTGTCCTGCTCTGACGTTGCTGGACTCATTCAGTCAGTAGTGGCAGACTGTGTCTTTCATCAGGCGGTTTGTCTTCTATGTAACAGCTCATCTCAACATCTCGCCGAGTCAAACAGGAAACCACTAGCCTGGTTTGTGACACCGCAAACACTGGACCTTCCATGTTAATCCCAGGAGGCTGCTTCTGCTCCCGTGCCCAGAGAGCCAGGAGAACACACACACACACACACTCCCTCGCTCACACACAGAACACACACACACAGCGTGGTGTCCAGCCACCAGGGTTTGCCACAGTGAGTCACCAATGCCAGCCAGCTGTGGTTCGTCTGTGGCAAGGAGTAGCCTCTTGGTCCAGGGAGGATTCAGGAAGTGGTTGCTAGGCCAACGCGGCACACAATCACAGACACCGTGGCGGCGCGTTCTGTTTACACAGCCACACACTGAGACGTCCTTGCTGGGTGTTCTCTTCGGTCGACCACTGGCTAGAGGGGACATACTGTAGTTCGCCCTCAGTTGCCTGCAGCGACTATCACATCTTCTAGGAACTGTATCTCTAAAGAGAGAGGACCTGATGACAGAAGGCACTTGTCTTTATAGTGTCGTATTACATCATGCAACCGCTCAATCGACCCCCACCAGCTTTTGCTCGCTTCTCTGAGGAAATGAATCCCACAATGTGGGAGTGTTTGTGTGCTGCTTGCTTGCCAAAGCCTTCCTTGAATAGACATAGGTTTTGTCCATTGTTGATGCTGGGCATTTTTCCCACAGTTAATACTCTTCTCTTCCAGAAGGAGACACTGTGGTGTTAGCATTGAGACAGTCGGCTACTCTCTCTCCTTCTGTCAGCTGGGAGGAGAGCACAGGCGCTGCTCTAAACCCCCGTAGACTTACATGATCTGTGCAGGACAATAGAATACAGGTAGGCAAGCTATTGCTATGCTGTTTGTGCCTGTCAATGTTTAATGCCCTGCGTTTGGGTGGATGTTAGTCAACTCACTATCTCGCTACATGTCATCTCACCCAACAGTAGCACTGTTGTGGTCTTGGGCCTGTACAACCCCCCCCCCCCGTGATTAAAACTTCCTGCTTTTTCCCCCGTCACAGCGGCTGCACCTTGGAATAAACAGGAAGTAACAGAGCAGGAAGTGGACTTATTCTGGCCAACAGGATGTGGTCATGTGGCGGAGGAGGCGGCAGAGTCGGTCAGAAGTGCCGACTCTTTTCCAGAAGCAGTTCCTTCCCCTCTGGCTTTAATGACTGAAGTCTTTAGAATGGCTCAGAATGGGGTTTCGGCACGGCTCCGGAAACCTGGTGGTCCAGCTAGGATGAGTTTAGTGTGCACCAGGACAGGATATAGCCCTGTCAGGTAAAGACCTCCTCTATACGTACGGTTTACACTGGCACAAACACATCCGCGTTGTACATCAAATAAGAAGAATAAAGGACATAACAGACCAATGAACAGTTAAAAGCAGCGGGTGACTGTCCTATTGTTGCGGTGTGTCTTGTCCTTAATTAAGACCGAACATGTAGTCCATCGGAGCCTCTCAGGGTGGAACTGTCAGGGTGGTGAATACAGTACCTGGATCCCAGTGTAATTTAGAAATAGCAACCGTTTTTGTGATGGGTCTGTACCCAGAGATGAAGCCTAATGTCAGAGTTGGAGAGGAGAGGCACTCCAGACAACACTGTACTGGTGGCCCTGTCGCTCATCTCATCTCTCATGCTCCATCGATACACCAGCTCCTCCAGCCAGAGAGGAACGACCTTCCGCTGACCCACTCACACCAAGGAAATCTCATTTAGCCTACACACCGCCTGAGGAGGAACAGGGGAGGAGAGAGGCAATATGAACTAACCAAATACTGTACTTCCTCCTCAACCTTCACCCACCAACTGCCAAACCCTTCATCTCCGTTAGGGTTTAAACAGGGAAGCCCCACCGATGTCCTCTGCTGTTGTGATGTTAGCTAGTAGCTACGGTAACCTTGCTAGCTGCTCACAGTTCACCATCACCTTTAATGAAATGTTAATCCCATACAAACAGGGTGGTAAAACATGCACATTATGTTTGGGTTGGGCACTATCCAGATATTCATGCTTTCAAACCGTTCCTGTACCATACCTTGGGTGTATGGTATTACCGGCAGTGCACACGAGGAGCGCTGTTTTTGTCCAAATGAAAATATATTTAAAAAAAAAACATTTTGGACTCTCAAATAATTTAGGCAGCAGGGATCTTGATCTAGGAAGGGTATTGATTGCGTCTTTTGTAATCAGGAAGCTTGATCCTGCAAGCTAGCCACAGGAGCAAGTTGGCAAAGCAAATGCATAGCTGGGAGCCCTGAGCTGAAGATTCATTTATTTGGCAGAACATAGATACAGTGCATTCAGAAAGTATTCACAACTCTTGACTTTTTCCTAATTGCAGCCTGAATTTAAAACGGATTACATTTGAGATTTTGTCACTGATCCACACACAATGTCCCGTAATGTCAAAGTGGAGTTGTGTTTTTAGACATTTTTACAAATGAATTAGAAATGAAAAGCTTAAACGTCTTGAGTCAATAAGTGTGGAACTCTTTTTCTTCTGGCAGCCTAAATGAGTTCAGGACTAAATGTACTTAACATGTCCCATAATAAGTTGCATGGACTCACTCTGTGTGCAATAATAGTGTTTAACAACACTTTTTAAATGACTACACCATCTCTGTACCCCGCACGTACAATTATCTGTAAGGTCCCTCAGTCAAGCAGTGAATTTCAATCACATATTCAAGCACAAAGACCCGGGAGGTTTTCCAGTGGTTCTCCTTCCCGGAGAGGAAGGAAACCGCTCAGGGATTTAACCATGAGGCCGATGGCGATTTTAAAACAGTTAGTTTAATGGCTGTGATAGGAGATAACTGAGGATGGATCAACATTGTAGTTACTCCACAATATTAACATAAATGGCCGAGTGAGAAGAAGGAAGTCTTTTAAATATATTGAAAAACAATGCATCCTGTTTGCAACATGGCACTAAAGTAATCCTGCAAAAACACTTTATTTTTGGGACAAATCCAACACATCACTAATCCAACACACGTCAGAGTTCCACTCTTCATATTTTCAAGCATGGTGGTGCCTGCATCATTTCCTAGAGGACAACTTGGTTTATTCTGCTTTCCACTGGAAGACAAAATCACCTTTCAGCTTATATTCTGCAGTTGTTTACCAAGATGGCATTGAATGTTCTTAAGTGGCCTAGTTCCTAAGTGGCCTAACTACAGTTTTGACTTAAATCAGCATGAAAATCTATGGCAAGGTTTGAAAATGGCTGTCTAGCCATGATCAACAACCAACTTTACAGAGCTTGTGTACTTTAATAAAGAATAATGGACGAATATTATGCAATCAAGTTGTGAAAAGCTCTTAGACTTTCCCAGAAAGACTCTCAGCTGGTATCGCTGCCAAAGGTGATTCTAACATGTATTCATTCACTCAGGGGGTCGAATAATTATCTAATCAAGATATATTAGTGTTTTTTTATAATAATATAATAATACAATTAAATTCTTCTTCCACTTTGACATTACAGAGTACTTTGTGTAGATGGTTGACAAAAATGACAATTAAATCCGTTTTATTTCCACTTTGTAGACAGCAAAATGTAAAACATCCGTGGGGTGTGAATACGGAAAGCACTGTAGTTGTAGCTAGCTATAAGCAGTGGTCGTTTCAAGCCCCCCCCCCAAACCTTTTTGAAACGTTTTTGTTGTTGTTGACTGTATTGAAAATCATACCGTCTGTATTGCAAAATGCCCCGGTGTGTGTGTGTATATATATATATATATATATGGTTTACCGCCATTGCATACATTATGCGCTTAAGTTTCTGACATTTACATTCATAGGCTGCTGCTGCACAAGTGCGAGCCGGGTCAAGAGCGTTGGTTGGTAATGAGGTCGTAGGCGAGGAGAGTCCAGAGGAAGCCAGCCAGCCCGCCACCATGGCTGTGCTGGGGTAAGCTACGTACTCACATCATCCTCATTAACCACTGCTGCTTCCGCCTCCGTCTCTGTTGTGGCAACCAACCGTACCTCATTTAGAAAGTGCTGATGCCCGGAGAGGGGTACAGCTGTGGGCGGTGGACGCCCGACAAGTACACAGTTCTGGGATCATCGCATATCAAGTGTGTGTTGAGTGGAGGATGGGATGTGGGGCGTAACACACATACACAACCTGATTTAATGTCTTAGACATTCTTACCATATAGGCTAGTTAATATAAGACTGGCGTCCTGTCCAGGGGGTGTATGTATGTGTGGAGTGTGTTTTCCTGGCACGGTTTAGGTCCTCTCAATCCCTTTAGAGCAGGGTTTCCCAAACTCTGTCCTGCCCCCCATGACGAGTGGTCACGAGTTGGTTTTTTGAATCTCCTGTGTAGTGCGTATGGCATGGACGTCTCAGTCACCAGATCTCGACCCAATTGAACACTTATGGGAGATTCTGGAGTGGCGCCCGAGACGGCGTTTTCCTCCACCGTGAACAAACCACCAAATGACGGAATTTCCCTCCAATAGTTTCAGACACTTGTAGATTCTATTCCAGGGCTCAATTGAAGCTTTTCTGTCTGCTGGTGGTGTCCCAACGCCCTTTGCTGGTGTTTCTTTTATTTTGTTTTAAAGTGTTTTTATGAGTCCTGGTTTGGATCTGATAGCACAATCAGAGGGGTGGGCAGCGTTTTGGCTTTTCCTCAAGAATCTGCTGATTTTGTTTAAGGGTTATGAGATGTGGACAGAGTTCCTCTGCTCCCTGGAGAAGAAAGACAGAAACACACACTTTCCTCCGGACGGACATGGAGCGCCAGAGAGCCTGGCATGGACTGATTAGGCCTAATGGTTTTAACATGGGGAAACCGAGTCAGAGGTGCACAACCAGCCACCCTCTAATCACTGCTCTCTCCACCCAGTGGGACTGAAAGGGTCCGTATCAGTGCTCTCTATCCGTGCTCTCACTGGACTGTAGGCTACTCACAGATCGGATCACTGACTGAATCCATCTCTCCACAGTGCCGTGCCGCGCTGCCTGCATTAGCCCGTCTATGTAATAGAGAAGGAATTACCGGAACAGACAACAGACGGCCCATTTGATCATCACAAGTCTGGTGTTTTGATGGTGTTGGGCATCTCGTCTGGGTTAACTTAGTTTGAATCCCTGTCCTTACTGTAAAGGTGGGCTGAGACTGCATTTTGTGTAGTCTACTGTAGGCTAGATCATATTCGGATCTATGTACCGTGTTGTTGGAAAGGAATGTATTGGCGCTGACGCAGATCGTGATGATAATGTAGTCTTTTTTCAATAGGAGATTGATTCTCTTGCGAGAAGTGTTTCAACAGTGTTATGCTCCCTGTGATGACTGTCAGTGATTTTCTGTGTGTGGATGCTACCCTTGATACATGCTCAGAGGAAAATCAAGGCCACTTCACTTTGCTTCTCCTTCAAACAAGGCTGCTGATTGTCAAATTGCCTGTATAGCATTTCAGCCTTTCCGTCAGTGGTTGGAGTGTACACGAGATGAAATGAGAGATTTAGGAGGGGTAAACTGGCTGGGGTGATTGGGCAGAGACCAGTGCACGTTTGACCCCAAAATAGTGTGTCAATACGGATCTCTGTGGTACCCACCCTCATTGGCCATGGTTACGTTTGAGCTAGCTGTCAGTCTCACTTACGGCAGTGAAACAAAGGTACCTCTAAACATTACCACCTCTTTCCCTCTGTTTTTTTTCATGTTGTCATCTAGAAATTGGGGGTTGCAGAGGAATTCAAGAAATCCAAAGAAAGACCAAGAGGTGCCACAAATCATTTCAAGATATTCTACAGTAAATATGGACCGTTTTAGACAAGCTAAGGGTATTTGGGATCATTTCTAGAACAATTTCCTTTCACCCACGTGTACGGTATGATACGTTTGTTATTGGTTTCATCTCTGCAATATATCTACAGTTATAACATCACTGAAGGTCCAGTCGAAATGGCCTTCAGTAATTTCTCCAAGAGTTTTTGTAGACTGGGTGTCTTCTGCAGATAGTGACCCATGTGAACAGGCTTAGGTTCACTTTTCAAATGGCGCCCTATTCCCTTTATAGTGCACTACCTTTCACCAGAGCCTGGTCAAACGTAGTGCACTATAGAGGGAATTGGGCTCCATTTGGGATGCAGACTTAAGGCGTCAGCATGTTTCAGAACTTGGCTAGGCGAAACGAACGAGTGCTCGCATACTCCCTTAAAATAGCTTTGCTTGAAAAACAAGAACAAAGCGGCAATAATGTTTTTCCATTTTGAGACGCCGTAGGCACTATAGACTTCCTCAAAATAGTCCGAATTAACCTAAGATGACTCAAGAAACCAGTCATGAATTTTGACGTTTTTGCAGAGGAGGTCTTACACGGAACTCAGACCGGCTGCACGCGTGCGCCATCGTGGCTATTGTGCATACATTTATTTTGTCCCCCTACACCAAACGCGATCACGACACTCAGGTTAAAATATCAAAACAAACTCTGAACCAATGACATTAATTTGAGGACAGGTCGAAAAGCATTAAACGTATTAAATGTATGGCAATTTAGCTAGTTAGCTTGCACTTGCTAGCGAATTTGTCCTATTTAGCTAGCTTGCTGTTGCTAGCTAATTTGTCCTGGGATATAAACATTGAGTTGTTATTTTACCTGAAATTTACCTGAATTTGTCCTATTTAGCTAGCTTGCTGTTGCTAGCTAATTTGTCCTGGGATATAAACATTGAGTTGTTATTTTACCTGAAATGCACAAGGTCCTCTACTCTGACAATTAATCCACACATAAAACTGCCAACTGAATCGTTTCTAGTCATCTCTCTTCCTTCCAGGCTTTTTCATCTCTGAACTTATGGTGATTGGCATCTACACTTTCATAGTATTACCACGACAACAGGAAAAACATTTAGTCTTTTAATCATCCACGTGGGTAAAACCAATGAGGAGATGGCACATGGGTACCTGCTTCTATAAACCAATGAGGAGATGAGAGAGGCAGGACTTGCAGCGCGATCTGCGTTGGAAATAGGAACGGCTTCTATTTTAGCCCTTGGCAACGCAGACGCTCGTTGGCGCGCGCACAATAATTGAATAACATGGATTTCTTGTTTTGCGATGTCCGGTCTGGTCAGCATGTTAGTCGCGCAAATTTTCGGTGCAGTATTTCTCAATGAAAAAGTGTGCATGGAAACTAGTCGTCTCTTGTTGAATGACAACAAAGACTTTATTGAAGAATCCCTACTGTTGACCATTCACCTACGAAGGGGCGTGGACTTCGGCTACCGGCTTCGGCTTGCCTCAAGAAAAAATGTTTGCCCGAAAAGCTGAAAAAAACCCTTATAGTCCAAAACAAACAAAAACGTCACAATGTCATCAGAATACAGTATATGCACAAAGTGTTTAGGCTGGGAGGCATGCGGACGCCTTTAGTGTCAGACTTGGTCTCCTGGAGGAGAGGTCGCTGCGTAAATTGAGTCCCATTCCAGGCAGCATTTGTCAACGTCCTCCAGTCCTCTCTCCTCCCTGCCTGTCATGGTAATTGGCTCAGAAATTATGCAGACTTCTTTATCTTTTGAAATCTGGTACACCAGGGCTCACACAAGATTAATTGCTGTACGAGGGGAGCTGGACTTGTTGTCCACTCACTCTTGAATAATATTAAACCCCAACAGACAATATCCTTTGAACTGAAGCACAGAACAAAGGCAGCAGAACAGAGACCTCAGCTTTGTCCCAAATGGTGCTCTATTCCCTATTGGCCCTGGTTAAAAGTAGTGTACTACATAGGGAATAGGGTGCCATTTGAGACACGTCCTGACTGTCTGGCCTGTGCCACAGGTTGTAATAGGTTGGGTGGAGCTGCCCAATTGGAGTCGATACTACTGGGACTTCTGTTGAACAGTCATCTGACAAACCCCTCTGACAAATCAGGCTGAGATGGTTTATCTAAGTCATTTTATAAAATGATGAAACGAATGCAATTATTTCAAACGGTTACTCAGAGGCTCATTTTGGAGGCGCCTACAGTATCTTGGTCATGGGAAGTTCATCTAAGATATGACTCATATCAGCCAGTACAGTGGGATGTAGAAACAAATATTGGTAGCCTATCAGATAATTTTCCTGCATGCGTCCCAAATGTCACTCTATTCCCTACATAGTGCACTACTTTTGACCAAAGCCTGTGGTGTGACGTAGATCTGTTAGTGTCCGGTCGGGAGAGACAAGTCTGTCTGGGAGTTATTTATGTGTATAGCGACATCACACATGGGCGGCAGGGTAGCGGTGGTTAGAGAGTTGGACTAGTAACCGGAAGGTTGCAAGTTCAAACCCCCGAGCTGACAAGTTACAAATCTGTCGTTCTGCCCCTGAACAAGGCAGTTAACCCACTGTTCCTAGGCCGTCATTGAAAGTAAGAAGTTGTTCTTAACTGACTTGCCTAGTTAAATAAAGGTAAATAAATACACACACGTTTATTATGACCGTGTCTTTTGAGCCAGACAGTGAAAACATGTACTGAAGCTATGCCCAGTATAAAAATGGTCAAATACTGTTGGCCCTGTGAATTCTGATGACTTGCTCAGTCGACGGCCTGTTAACTGTGCTTTTACAATCCTTGCTCGTACGGATGAACGTCTAAATAGTTGTTAGAGTGAAATATGACTTGTGTAAGCATTTTGTGGTGTTATTTTACAATGCCTATGCAGTGTAAAGCAAGTAAACAGGGATCTTGTGAATGTAGCTTACTGTGTGTGATATGGGACACAGTGTTGACACAGGCATTCTTTGTCACCACAAATTAGCTAGTTTGTTCCTTTTCTTAGATAAGCTTTTTCACGGCTTGTTCTATTCTTTGGGACAATGTGTATTGTATCATGTGGATTTTCTGCTGTCTTATGCTGCAAGCAAAAGTGCTTATTCCATGCAGTACAAGGCCAGCCTTATGCACCTCTCCTTCTCCCCAGATACTGGATAAAGTGTCCATTTCCTCTTAATAAAAATGTCTCCACGGGGAAAGCCTGAATGCCTGTTCTACTCTCCCGGCTCTTTCATTTGGTAATAGTCTCATGTTTAGGATGTATAGCTTTTCCACTTCCACCATGGTGCCACAGTAGTAGTCTCATACTCTGTGGTCTTGTGAGGGATCAGAGAAAGTGTCTGTCCTTTGCGAGAACATGATTTAGTCAGGGAGGAATTCATTCCCCTATTCTAACAGGATTCCATTCCATTTGGATGCTAAGTATTGACGTTGATTAGTAGTCAGTGTGTACATGTACACTGAACAAAAATATGAGCGCAATAAGTCAAGTGTTGGTCCCATGTTTCATGAGCTGAAGTAAAAGATCCCAGAAACGTTTCATACGCACAAAAAGCGTACTTTTTTGAAAATGTTGTGCACAAATTTGTTTACACCCATGTTAGTGAGCATTTCTCTTTTGCCGAGACAATCCATCCACCTGACCGGTGTGGCATATCAAGAAGCTGATTAAACAGCATGATCATTACGAAGGTGCACCTTGTGCTGGGGGCAATTAAAGGCTACTTTTAACGTGTTCATTTCTCGACCATAAGCTGCAATGTTGTTTTAGAGAATGTGGTAGTACATCCAACTGGCCTCACTACCGCAAACCATGTGTATGGCGTTGTGTGGGCGTGCTGTTTGCTGATGTCAAAGTTGTGAACTGAGTGCCCCATGGTGGGGTTATGGTTTGGGCAGGCATAAGCTACAAACAAAGACCACAATTGAATTTTGTCAATGGCAATTTAAATGCACAGAGATACCATGATGAGATCCTGAGGCCCATTGTTATGCCATTCCTCCACATGGTAATCTTTACACAATTCCTGGAAGCTGAAGTTCTTCAATGGCCTGCATACTCACCATGTCACCCATTGAGCATGTTTGGGATGCTCTGGGTCGACGTGTATGACTGTGTGTTCCAGTTCCCGCCAATATCCAGCAACCTCCCACAACCATTGACGAGGACTGGGACAACATTCCACAGGCAACAATCAACAACCTGATCAACTCTATGCGAAGGAGATTGGTTGCCCTGCATGAGGCAAATGGTCACACCAGATACTGGCTGGTGTTCTGAGACCAACCAATGTGTATCAGTTTTCCCAGTCATGTTAAATCCACAGATTTGGGCCAAATGAATTTATTTCAATTGACTGATTTCCTTATAAACTGTCACTCTGAAATCTTTGAAATTGTTGCATGTTGCAATTATATTTTTAGGCAGTATAGTATTAATATTATTAGCAACATCTTGCTTTAAACACTTTTGCCCATGAGGCATCCAAAGCTAAGTGTTCAGTGACTTGACCTCAATCATTGAATGATACATACTGAAGGCCAAACTCAATGTGGCAGTTTACCATCAACAGATTGCACAGTGTGCTGTCTCTGGGTGAATGTTTGTGGTGGTTTATCTGTTGGACTGAAGTGTCCTCAGCTCTCTTTTGTTCTTTCTGTTTTGCTCTGGCTGTCATCTCTCAGTGCACTGTAGAACATGTGTTTGAAGGTTTAGGATCTGATGTGACCATGCAGGTAAGTCAATACCCATTCCTCGTCAGGCAAGACCAAGGTTTTAGACCTACTTTCAAACTGCCAGTCAGTCTTTTCTGCATTGGGTCCTCGTAACTCTTGACTGCATCGCATACTCGATGAACCGCATTGTGCTTGACGAAGTGTAACTTGTTCCTTGTGGGTAACTGTGGGTACTGCACTGGCCTTCTACAAAATTCTGTAAATCTTGAAACTACACCAGCAACATGTAACTGGATTTTAAACAAATGGATTTTCTGACAGGGTGTCTGACTTTGACAAGGTTGTGATATGCATCTAGGAACACAATGGGAACTAACCACCCTGTTGACTAACTTGATATGGGTTTATGATACTGTAAATTAAAGAGGAGTATATAGTATTAGAACTCATTCTAATGCTAAAGATGAGCTAATGTGAGCAGAGATGAGCTAATGTGAGCAGAGATGAGCTAATGTGAGCAGAGATGAGCTAATGTGAGCAGAGATGAGCTAATGTGAGCAGAGATGAGCTAATGTGAGCAGAGATGAGCTAATGTGAGCAGAGATGAGCTAATGTGAGCAGCGATGAGCTAATGTCAGCAGAGATGAGCTAATGTCAGCAGAGATGCTAAAGATGAGCTAATGTGAGCAGAGATGAGCTAATGTCAGCAGAGATGCTAAAGATGAGCTAATGTCAGCAGAGATGAGCTAATGTCAGCAGAGATGAGCTAATGTCAGCAGAGATGAGCTAATGTCAGCAGAGATGCTGAAGATGAGCTAATGTGAGCAGAGATGAGCTAATGTCAACAGAGATGCTGAAGATTAGCTAATGTGAGCAGAGATGAGCTAATGTCAGCAGAGATGCTAAAGATGAGCTAATGTCAGCAGAGATGCTAAAGATGAGCTAATGTGAGCGAAGATGAGCTAATGTGAGCAGAGATGCTGAATATGAGCTAAAGTGAGCAGAGATGCTGAAAATGAGCTAAAGTGAGCAGAGATGCTGAAAATGAGCTAATGTGAGTAGAGATGCTAAAGATGAGCTAATGTGAGCAGAGATGCTAAAGATTAGCTAATTTGAGCAGAGATGCTGAAGATGAGCTAATGTGAGCAAAGATGAACTAATGTGAGCAGAAATGCTGAAGATGAGCTAATGTGAGCAGAGATGCTAAAGATGAGCTAATGTGAGCAAAGATGAGCTAATGTCAGCAGAGAGGCTGAAGATGAGCTAATGTCAGCAGAGATGCTGAAGATGAGCTAATGTGAGCAGAGATGCTAAATATGAGCTAATGTCAGCAGAGATGCTGAAGATGAGCTAATGTGAGCAGAGATGCTGAAGATGAGCTAATGTGAGCAGAGATGCTGAAGATGAGCTAATGTCAGCAGAGATGCTGAAGGTGAGCAAATGTCAGCAGAGATGCTGAAGATGAGCTAATGTCAGCAGAGATGCTGAAGATGAGCTATTGTCAGCAGAGAAGTAGGCTTCTAGTTTTTGTAAAAGAGCAGAGTAGGAACTGTGATCCATAGTCAGTGTCACATCGTCATACCCCTTCCCCAATGCCAAAATAGCACACACTGACATTAACTGATGAGTCCTGTGAAAACCATCTTGTGTTATGCTCCCACCATGTGTGTCAGTGTCGCCGGGGAGTCTTCAGGTCTCAAAGACTTGGTCTTTGTCCCAAATGGCACCCTATTCCCAACATGGTGCATTACTTTAGACCAGGGCAGGATAGGGAATAGGTTGCCGTTTGGGACATAGACTGCCTGTCCATATTATTGATTTGTGCCAAACTCCCAAAGACATGAATTTGACAGTTTCATTTGTGCTCTGCTTATTGGAGTTTAATTCGGTTTTGTGGCTGCGCTCTGGGGGGTTACGGTGGTGAAAGGAAGAGCGATGTGACTAAGTATGTTGAGGGCTTTTAATGCTAATAGTGGTCTGTCAGAGAGAACAAAATGGAGAAGGAAGAGAACCTTTGGCAGAGAGAGAGAGAGAGACAGACCGTGAGAAAGAGAGAAAGATGATGACCTTTTGCTGAGAAAATATTTTCGTTTTTCTGGGAATAGCTATGTAATTTATAAAAAATGAACATATCAGATGACTATGTGGAGTAGGCCCTCTCTTGTAACCACCTGATAACCTAATTCATTTATCATGGTTTGTCAATACCTTTAATGAGCGCTAATCTCCTCTGAGGTCTCCATGTATTTGAATTAGAATGTTTTCTAATCCAAATCCCGCCCAATGTAATGGAACCAAGGGGATAAGTAATTGCTTATCAAACTGGAGTCGGACGGTGTTCTATTTCTGAAGACATCAGCAGAACTATAATTTCTCATTACCAAACTGTCACTCCGCCCACTCAAATGTTCCCTCGAACTCCAATTAAAGATAGGTCCAGTTCCCCTTAGGACCCTGAAGGTCCCCATGGATTGTCAGTCTCAGCCCCCCCCATTTTTAACTATGTGACCTGTTGACAGGGTTGTTAAGGGTTAGGGCACATCAGTGTCAGCACTCATCAATAATACAGCGTTGAGCTCTTCCAGATGCATCGTGGTCCAGGACGAGGCCTTATTCATCCTCCTTGACCAATGACCATTGGCTGCTGTCAGCTCACATATAATATACTGCGCCCCAAATGGCAACCTACATGGTGATCTACACCTGGCCAGAACCTTATTGGACAGAGCTATTTAGTTGTAGCTCAGTTGGCTTATGGTGTTGGTACTCTATAAGCCATAAAGCTAGATGATGATTCTTCATTAAGTGGGTACTAGTGTAGGTCTAGGTCTCATCAGGGGCCCCATTACTGGATGAGATGAGAAACGCCGAGCCGTTGAAAGGCGAGCAGAGGGACTCCCAAATCACACACTGTTCCCTATGTAGTGCACTACTTTTGACCAGAGCCCTATTGGGACCTGATCAAAAGTAGTGCGCTTTATAGGGTGCCATTTAGGATGAAGCCGTTCTTTACTGGGGAAAATGCTTAGCTGGCATCACAGGAAGGGGAGGTATTGGACACCCGGGACTCCTCCAGACGCTGTCTGATGAAACACATTTCTGCTTCAGACCTTTTTTTCTTGCTGCTCGCTTTTAATTGTGCAGTTTTATTGCGAAAAGCAAGGGAGCCCTTGTTTCCTTTGCTGCGCTCTACACGAGCGTTGGGTTGGTCACATTGTGAAACAATAGAATTGCTCGATGTTGATACAATTGAGCTCAGCCAGCTGTATCGTGAGGAACGATGCAACTTCCCTCTACTCGGCCCGGCCGGGCCAGGAAATAACAGTCAGAAGGCATCTTAACTCAATTTAAGATGTTATGACTTTGGCCAAGTGTGTGTTGTTCACTGGCCAGACAGATGCTATTGAGAAAGACTGGCATTGTTTAAAACATCATTTATTACCGTTGGTTTTGCAAAATATCTCTTGGAATGAGGTTTTTGAGAGGAGAGAGCTCAGGATGTCTCTAGCTTCTTTCTGGAAAGCTGTCCCTGGCTTTTTGTTTTAAGGAGCTAGCTGAAAAGTGATTTAGCACACATGGCATTCAGATTTCCGCTGTCCGGTCAGAAAGGTTAGACAAACAAGTGTCTGTTTACATCACTGCCGGAATAACACCAACCTTACCTACCGTCCAGGGTAGAGGTCGCATCCCCTACAAAGAACTGGCGTATTATACTGGCACGTTCTCTGAAATGGCTGCAACTAAGGCCCAGTGTCTCCGTGTGCAGGAAATGAAGCTACATGGAAATAGAATGATTAGTGTACTGTGTCTTTAAACACCTCAGCCCATGCGTGCTGGGAGAAGGAGTAACAAACCATCTCCATGTCCTATTCCCTGTGCAGTGCACTACGTTTGACCAGAGCCCGTAGTGCAGTATATAGTGAAAAGGGTTCCATTTGGGACTAGGACATGGAGAAACAATACATTTCGCCCTGCTGTGTTAGTCGCCATGTAAACCTTCTGCAACTGAAGGTATTTATTGCCATTTCCGTCTTCCTGTGTCTGCCAAGTGGACATTAGTATCAGCCAGGCTGAGTGGGTTTTACTGGCTCTATTTGATTTACGAGTGGGGAGGGAGACTGTGTTCTTAACAAACTTATCTCTGTGGTGCAGCGTCAAGCGCGCCGGGACGCTATTCCATCGTAGACGTCGTCACTGAGCTGTTCAAACACACTCGCGTCTTTAAGCTTTTCTTCCTCCGCCGCGACACAAGTCGTTCACAGTTAATTGAACACCCACATTGTAAAATATGCCCATGATATCTGGTTAAGTGTTGATTGGCTTGAGAAGCCGTTAATCGAGAAAAACAGAATAAATATAGCTTCAATGTGATTAAGGGTGATACTGTGTGATGAATGATTCTCATTAACTGTTCTCCCACCAGGCTTTGGAAGTTAGTTGGTGTCTTTCTACTATAAGTGCTCATAACTCTTCAAACTATACCAAATGATCCTAATTCTTCAGACTACCCAATGATCCTAATTCTTCAGACTATACCGAGGTGCTTAATTGGATGGTATTCTATTTATTTAACCAGTAGGTCAACAGCAACACACATTGAATAGCTCTGTTGGAAGTAGGCCTTTTGTTATTGGAGGTACAGGTAACTGCCAAAATAATGGAAACACTTAAGTAAACGAGGAATACAAAGTATATTGAAAGCAGGTGCTTCCACACAGGCGCAGTTCCTGCGTTTAATTAAGCAATTAACATTCCATGAATTAAAATGCTGGATAGGCCAAATGACGTGACAAATGAGCATGAAAACAATGTAAATCAAATGCTATGGACGTCTCAGTCACCAGATCTCAACCCAATTCAACACTAAAAGGAGATTCTGGGGCGTCACCGGAACAGTGTTTTCCACCACTGTCAACAAAACACCAAATTATGGAAGTTCCAGAAACTAGTAGAATCTATGCCAAGGTGCATTGAAGCTGTTCTGGGTCGTGGTGGCCCAACCCCCTATTATGACACTTTATGTTGGTGTTTCCTTTATTTTGACAGTTACCTGTATGCAGAGGGTCTTGTACCTTTTTCTTCTCCACGCCTTCATCACCATGTGCTCACCGACCTCTATTGAGTGGGAATGTTGTCAGCAGCTCTTCCCCTGGGATATGAACAGGTCTCACAGATCTTGAAGGTTAACACAACCATCAGATGTAGGCTAGTAGTTAATGTGAGAACAAGCTTTATCCAGGTTTCATGTGTCCGATGAAAGATGTGGACTGTAGTTTCCCTTTTGCCGAATGAAATATGTAGTATACAGCCAGCCATGTCTGGCCTTTATTCCCGGAAATGGTTCATGTCGTCTTTATACATTTAAATGACTATAGCGCCGTCCCCAATTACTATTCCATTCTGTCCCTATAATTCAATGTAGGTCTTATTCAGAGAAACTTTTCCCACATCTGTCTATTGTTTCCGTTAAGTGAAATGGATAGGGGTCATTACGCTCAAACTGCTCCTTCTATTTCTAGTCACAATTGTTCTACATTTGAACATGATCCTACATTCCCGGGCTAGTCAGACTTTGTCTCTCTGTCGCTCTGAAATATGCACCTTGTGGCTGCGTGCACGTGCATGCATGGGTAGGTGATTGAGGGCCATCGGGTCAAGGACAATACGGAGGCGCTGGCAGTGTTCTGGCTCGGCTCGCTCTCGGTGGACTCGTGGTTACAGCAGTGGGAGTGTGGGGTTGCACCCCAATCAGACATTCCATCTCCCTGACACCCACCAGACTTCAAACCACTTTGACATCGGTCTTGAGAACAGATGAACACTTCCACAAGGGTTCTATGTGCGTCTACATCATTTACAAATCATCTGTCAAGTCTACATGATTTAATGGGTGGATTGGATCGGATTGATGTGGTTGAGCGTTTGGCTGTGTGTGTGTTGCTGACCATGTCTTATAGTAAAAGACTACGGACAACTCATCTCTCCCCTCTCATGCCACAAATCAAACAAAACTCATGAAATGGTCTAGACCCAATACGAACAGTACCTCGCAGTCTACTACTGACCGTGGTGGGTTGTTTTCACCACCTCAATATATCCGTTACATTTGTAGGCTGCAGACAGTTACTCAGCTAGTTATGATGATGTTATTGGCCTGGTTGGGTCCATACATGTTAGTATGCGTCCCAATTGGCACCCTATTCCCTACATTTTTTTATTATGTGCGTATAGTTTTGTATTCCTAGGTATTATTACTGCTCTGTTGGAGCTAGAAGCACCAGCATTTCACTGCACCTGCAATTCTGTGTACGCGACCAATGAACTTTGACATACCGATCCTGTCAAATACACAGGAAGACCGACACACTTACACGGTCTCTCAGGGCAATCAGCACACATTAGCAATTGCGTACCTAGTCATTCTCAGGGAAGACCAACCCTGTTGAGTGTAAGCCTGTGTGTGTGGACAAGTAATTATTTTTTGACTGGGCCAAGTCTGTGCTTGCCAGCACCGGTAGCAATTAGTACGGCATAAGGGGAGCTTCACACCCCCCCCCCCCCCCCCACACACATACACACACACACACACACACACCTGGTCGTGTGGGGGGGGCGTCACTCCCCACTAGGGATGGGTGACGTTAAGAATTTAACGGTATTACTACTCTTACCGATACTGCTTATCGATCCAGTTCTTTCATGGTATTCTTATTGGTTATTTTTGTTATTTTTTACGGGGGGAAAAACGAAACAAATTAAGAACAATATTAACATTGCTTTGTTTTCTGACATGTAAAATAAAGAATGATTTACAGCAAAAGAAACCAATGAAATTAACAATATTATGGCCGTTTACATTGCATTCCACGAGGAGACTGCGTGGCAGGCTGACTACCTGTTATGCGAGTGCAGCAAGGAGCCAAGGTAAGGTGCTAGCTAGCATTAAACTTATCTCATAAAAACAATCAATCTTCACATAATCACTAGTTAACTACACATGGTTGATGATATTACTAGTTTACCTAGCTTTTCCTGTATTGCATATAATCGATGCGGTGTTAATTTATCATTGAATCACAGTCTATTTAACAAGCGCATTCGCTAAAACAGCACTGTTGTTGCACCAATGTGTACCTAACCATGCACATCAATGCCTTTCTTAAAATCAATACACAAGTATATATTTTTAAACCTGCATATTTAGTTAATATTGCCTGCTAAAATGAATTTCTTTTAACTAGTGAAATTGTCTATTTTATTGCGTTCTGTGCAAGCAGAGTCATGGTATATGCAGCAGTAGACCATTTCTTCATTTATAGATCATTTCTTCCTAACAAAGGCCGTAATTAATTTGCCAGAATTTTACATAATTATGATGTAACATTGAAGGTTGTGCAATGTAACAGCAATATTTAGACTTATGGATGCCAACCGTTCAATAAAATACAGAACGGTTCCTTATTTCACTGAAAGAATAAACGTTTTACATTTGCGCGTTATGTTCAGTAGTTCCAAAACATCCAGTGATTTTGCAGAGAACCACATCAATTTACAGAAATACTCATAATAAACATTGATAAAAGATACAACTGTTATGCATATTTTTTTTTTACCCCCTTTTTCTCCCCAATTTCGTGGTATCCAATTGTTTGTAGCTACTACTATCTTGTCTCATCGCTACAACTCCCGTACGTGCTCGGGAGAGACGAAGGTTGAAAGTCATGCGTCCTCCGATACACAACCCAACCAAGCCGCACTGCTTCTTAACACAGCGCGCATCCAACCCGGAAGCCAGAAACACTGTGCACTTGGCAACCTTGGTTAGCGTGCACTGCGCCCGGCCCGCCACAGGAGTTGCTGGTGCACGATGAGACAAGGATATCCCTACCGGCCAAACCCTCCCTAACCCGGACAACGCTATGCCTGGGCACGAACCCAGAGTCTCTGGTGGCACAGCTGGCGCTGCAGTACAGCGCCCTTAACCACTGCGCCACCCGGGAGGCATGCATGGAATTTTAGATCCACTTATCCTTAATGAAACCGCTGTGTCAGATTTTTTTAAACTTTACGGAAAAAAGCACACTATGCAATAATCTGAGCACAGCGCTAAGACAACAAAACAAGTCTCTGATACCTGCCATGTTGTGGAGTCAACAGAAGTCAGAAACAGTTGCCTTCCTCAGTCTGTCCCAGGTGGCGTCACTCACCGGACTCCCTTTAAATCTGGGGTCCATTGCTTCCTCATGCAGGAAGGCTTGAATGTGCTCATCCTGATAGCACTCGGAGAGGGTCTCCCACACCTTCTCTTTGATGGTTGCCACAAACGTTGTATCTTCATGCTTCACAGTGAAGTGCTTTTCCAGTTTGTGGAGGATGGGCATGATCTGTCCACAGTTGGCGTTCTTTTCACATGACACACACAGTGTGGATGTTTCGAGGATTCTGATGAGCTGGATAAACTCCTCGGCCTTATGGAAGTCCTCGTCCTTCAGTCGGTCCAGGTTATCCTTGGTCGTTGCTTTTCGCAGTCGTGGGTCCAAGGCTGCTGCTTGGGTCGCTGCCTTCTGCTCCATGAATCTCTCTATCGTTAGATAGAGTTCCATCTGATCTTGACATCAAGGATGAGTGAGTGTTGCGGAAGGTCAGAAACAGCAAAAAAACAAACATACATTTAATTACCACACACTTGAATATTGAATTAAATTGTGGCAATTTCAAAATAATACTTTAATAGATTGAACTGGCTTCTTACCAAGGAGCTGCTGCTTTTCTTTCAAGCATGTTTTGGACATTGAGGATGTCTTGAACCACACGCCCACTGCTCTGATTCAGGCTGGACATTTATCAATGGAAGTCATTTGGTTGATTTTCTGCGCTGTCAGATTCAATGTGTGTGCAAAGCATCCTATTTTTAGGATGTGTAGCTTCTTGACGGCAACATCCATATAGTCAGCATTATCAACAGTCACAGCTACAATCTTGTTCGGCTCTATCTCAAACTCTTCCAGAAAGTCTGAGATCTCCTCTGCCAATACTTTGCCAGTTTGCGATTTGTACACAGTCCTGATGTGGAGGACATTCTGTTTTACACTGCCCTGGTGCACGTCCTTCAGCTCAGTGATCACATTGGCCTTTTCTACACCACACCAGGTAGGAATGAATGTGTCACTGTGGTAACTCCTGGAGGGAGGGGTATATTTGTGGTTGAGTGCCTTGCTCATCTCCCTACAGTAAAATAAAAATAGTTTTCATGTGTTGGATTATCGTTATTGAATTATTGTGTTGTGTATTGTAGCGTGATGGGACTAACTCACTCTTTTATACTACTATATCCTAAACATGAATACAACTCAATATATACTGACAGACTGTTACCTAAGCCATTGGACTCCACTGTTGCAAAGGGGTGTAGGCCTTTCACTATGAACTTGGTCACGGCTAGGTGGCACTCATTCACCCCCTCCTCAGTCATCCTCCCACTCGCTGCCAGCGTGAAGGGTCTTTGGGCTTGTCTTTTGCCTGTACCAGCGGTATTGGAGGGAGGAGTGGGTTGGTTCATTGTAGCTGCAACTTTAACAAAAATGTTGCATAATCTCTTCAATAAGGTGAATGAATTTCTGAACGCACCCATAGCTAAACAATCAGCTGGCTAATGGTTCCTTTTGATCAGGGACCCATGTTCTCATAATCTAGTTATCTCCGTGTGTGGGTTCTAGGCTGCTAGCATACATACCTAACGTAGATCAGACAACGAAAGATTGACTATGAGCTGGGCAGTCAAACTGTGCATTTCTCTGCCTGTACATGATGCACTTTCCATAGATGTTTGGACAGATTGCTCGTATTTCCGCCCTTAAAAGCAAAAGTCTTGTTGCACTTGTGGCAACGAGCATTGTCAGCATCGACACACTTTTGAACGCTTAGCTCTCTCCGCCATCGTCACTAATTAAGAGCGTGTACTGTAGCGTGTGAGAGACACAGGCTCCGTGTGAGAGAGACAGGTTCCGTGTGAGAGAGACAGGTTCCGTGTGAGAGAGACAGGTTCCGTGTGAGAGAGACAGGTTCCGTGTGAGAGAGACAGGCTCCGTGTGAGAGAGACAGGCTCCGCGTGAGAGAGACAGGCTCCGCGTGAGAGAGACAGGCTCCGCGTGAGAGAGACAGGCTCCGCGTGAGAGAGACAGGCTCCGCGTGAGAGAGACAGGCTCCGCGTGAGAGAGACAGGCTCCGCGTGAGAGAGACAGGCTCCGCGTGAGAGAGACAGGCTCCGCGTGAGAGAGACAGGCTCCGCGTGAGAGAGACAGGCTCCGCGTGAGAGAGACAGGCCCCGCGTGAGAGAGATCTGTCTTCTGGATTGGGAACAGCGAAAAAGCATCATAGACTAATGTCTTCATCTTATTGGAAATTAGAATCGGTTTCTCTGGTGAGAATGTGCAAGATAACCTTTATGTAGCAATAATAAATAGGAAATGTATTTTCTTCTCCAGTACCGAAAGCAGACCCGGTAACGTCTGAGTTTATCGATAATACGGCCTTTCATCTTTTAGCCCCGGGGCCCGTTTAATACCGGGTTTCGGTACCGCGTCACTCCTCCCTCGTCACATGATGTCTGGGAAAGAAATGAAACGCAATTCTAACAGCCTGAGACAGTGCGGTGATTAGTATGTATGCTAAGTGTACCTTCAGTGGTTTTCATCCTTACCATGGAACCTAACTTACTAGTAGTTTTAACACTGATCCTCTGTCATAGTTTCAACTGGGATCGAATAGCCCTGGGAGGGTGACACATTCTGGACACAGGGGCCCTTGTCTAAACACACACACCATGTCCATGTGCCCTGCTTACCTCTGTATAATCACCACCAGATGGATCCCAGAGGGGAACAGTCTAGTTCTATCACGTAATATTATGGAACCCTTAGGGACTTGACTGTGGGAATGAGTCTCGCGGACTCTGTACTGGGCACAGTACTTAGGAATTACTATCTATCTATATATATAGGAATTCCTTATATATATATATATATATATATATATATATATATATATATATATATATATATATATATATATATATATATATATATATATATATATATATATATATATATATATATATATATATATATATATTTATATATATATATTTATATATATATTTATATTTATATATATATATATATTTATATATATATATATATTTATATATATATATATATTTATATATATATATATATTTATATATATATATATATTTATATATATATATATATTTATATATATATTTATATTTATATATATATATATATTTATATATATATATATATTTATATATTTATATATTTATATATATTTATATATTTATATATATTTATATATTTATATATATATTTATATATTTATATATATATTTATATATTTATATATATATTTATATATATAAATATATATATATATATATAAATATATATTTATATATATATATATAAATATATATATATATATATAAATATATATATATATATATATATATATATATATATATATATATATTTATATATATATATATATATTTATATATATATATATAAATATATATATATATATATTATATATATATATCCATTCCATAAGTATGCACACACACACGTATACGCACTCACACACATCCCCGTCTGTCCTCTTATAGAGTGGTCTGTCAGTGGCGGTCTGCCGGCCTTCTCTCAACTAACTTTTGACCCCTGGCTGGTTTTACCAGTCATAAGGGTCTGTGCTGACCCCATGTCACATGTCTTATGATGAATATTGCTTTACCTCTGCCTTTATTAGGGTACTGATGTAATGAGAGGGCGAGAGAGAGGAGGGAGAGCGGGGCAGGGTACAACTCGCTCTGGTCACAAGGAGAACACTATAGGGGACAGGGTGCCATTTGGGAAGGGAGGTTTGTGCCTGTGTTGGACCTCTCTCTTTGCCCTCTGGAGATTGTTAGTCTCTCCAGGGTGTCTGCTCTCTGCGCTGCTCTACAAAACCACAGGCTCCCAGGATTTAGCTGCTTTAATACACGGGAACAGACCAGGGCTCGAAGCAGGGTGGGCTATATAGAGCAGAATCAGACGTTCATCATACAAGGCAAGATAGTGGGCCTTCCCAAATGGTGCCCAATTCCCTATATAGTGCACTACTTTTCAGCAGGACTCTGGTCAAAAGTAGTGCGCTATATTGGGAATGGGGTGCGATTTGGTACGCAGACAGTATAGCCTACCTCCAGTGGACAGAACCCGCCATAGTAAGTCATTGTGACCTCAAACTCTGCCTGACCCCCCTCTGTTGTCTGTCTGTCGTGGCCCGTCGGGGATTGGAGTCCGAGACGGGCTGTGTTAGGGCTACGGTTGGTTGCCTTTTGGCCTCGACTGTACTCCACAGTACATAGTGAATAAAATATGTAGTGTGGCTGCCTGCGTGTGACTGTACTGTTAATATCCTTTTTTGAAGGATTTGTATCCTTCCTCACAGCACCGAACCCGTAACGCAAACCAGCTGAACACATGTGGCCTCAGAGTGATGGCTTGAATATCCTATTCAAACACCTGGAGGCGTTCTTGTCCCTGGAATTAATAATAATAATAATTCCTGTAGGATAGGAAGCTTTGAAGATTCAGAAAAATATGGAGTCATTCTCAGGGTGAAGGGAAACAAATGTTTATGGATGTAATGAACTCTGGAAATGAAAGCCTGAATCATACAGTAGATCCGGTCAACTAAAATCAGACGTCAACTTTGAATTGTTAACAGTTCGAGTTCCTCTTTCCCTCGAACACCACACGCTCTCTCTCTCTCTGTCTCTCTGTCTCTCTGTCTCTCTGTCTCACTCTCCTCTCTTTCAATTTAAGGGCTTTATTGTCATGGGAAACGTGTTTACATTGCCAAAGCAAGTGAAATAGATAATAAACCATATGAAAATCAACTGGAAACATTACACTTACGAAAGTTCTGAAAGAATGAAGACATTTCAAATGTCAAATTATATATATATTTATACAGTGTTGTAATGAAGTGCAAACAGTTAAAGTACACAAGGGAAAATAAATCAACATAAATATGGGTTGTATTTACAATGGTGTTTGTTCTTCACTGGTTGCCCTTTTCTTGCTGCTGTGATGGCACACGGTGGTATTTCACCCAATAGATATGGGAGTTTATCAAAATTTGATTTGTTTTCTAATTCTTTGGGGGTCTGTGTAATCTGAGGGAAATATGTGTCTCTAATGTGGTCATACATTTGGCAGGAGGTTAGGAAGTGTAGCTCAGTTTCCACCTCATTTTGTCTTCTCTTGAGAGCCAGGTCTGCCTTCGGCGACCTTTCTCAATAGCAAGGCTATGCTCACTGAGGCTGTACATAGTCAAAGCTTTCCTTAATTTTGGGTCAGTCACAGTGGTCAGTTATTCTGCCACTGTGTACTCTCTATTTGGGGACAAATATCATTCTAGTTTGCACTGTTTTCTTTGTAATTTTTTTTAATCTTTTTGTTTTCTCATGATTTGGTTGGGTCTAATTTTGTTGCTGTTCTGGGGCTCGGTGGGGTGTGTTTGTGAACAGAGCCCCAGGACCAGCTTGCTTAGGGGGCTCTTATCCATGTTTATTTATATGTAGGTGATGGCTTTGTTATGGAAGGTTTGGGAATTGTTTCCTTTTATGTGGTTGTAGAATTTAACGGCCCTTTTCTGGATTTTGATCATTAGCGGGTATCTCTCTCTCCTCTCTCTCTCAATTTAAGGGTCTTTATTGGCATGGGAAACATATGTTAACATTTCCAAAGCAAGTGAAATAGATAATAAACAAAAGAGAAATAAACAATAAAAAATTAACAGTAAATATTACCTTCACAATTTCCTTAATTTTGGGTCAGTCACAGTGGTCAGGTATTCTGCCACTGTGTACTCTCCGTTGGGCCAAATAGCATTCTAGTTTGCTCTGTTTTTTTGTTAATTCTTTCCAATGTCTCGCTCTCGCTCTCTCTCCATATATAAAAAATAGGCTATATGCAGGGAGATAGTATGCAAAAGACATGTATGTTGCTCATGTAATGGTCAATAACGTAATATTCGTCCCTCTCTCTGTCAGCTGGTGGCTGTGTATGATGAACAGGACCCTCACCATGGAGGCGACGGCACCAGCGCCAGCTCCACGGGAACCCAGAGCCCCGACCTGTTCGCCACAGAGCTCAACTCCAGCAACATGTCCGCTTTCCAGCCCTACCAGGCCGCCAGCGAGATAGAGGTCACTCCGTCCGCCCTTCGATCCAGTAAGTTCACAAATCAAACACCTGGGGCGGGGCGCGTTCAGCAGGGGGACATTTTATTTTGTAACATTCAGATATGTAAAAATGTTATCTAAAACAAACATGTAGACCAAGGAACCACGTCAGCACTGTTAATGGCATTTCTGTCTGCAACGTTTGGCATCAGAACGTGGCACAAAGTTGCACTGGGTTCAAGGAACATATGCCCTTGATGGTAATTACGTAGCAGACCGATAGATCTAATGTGGATATGCAGATAGTTTCCAATGTGGGAAGACTCTAGTGCTGTCAATTCTTTAGTCACATAAAATGATCACATGAAATGTTTTCGCCCTTTGGTCTGAGTGGGTACAGAAACATCAGGAAGAGACCATTAACAAACATCAGTGTAAGTGGCCTTTTTGGGTTGAAACTGCTGCGTGGGAGGGCTGTAGCACCGAGGTCAGAATAGCAATATGTCTTCAACAGCAAACAAAGTGGCACGTTCTTCAAATATTAGATAGGGTGCAGCACAAACTGAGGAGCAACACAGTTAAGGGATACTGCTAGATTCTGGCTATTAACTATTGTTCGCGCAATGACTGGAAGTCTATAGGTACAGTAGCATACGTGAGTTAGCATGGGCTCTCGAAACGACCTCTTATCGTCCGTCGTACGGACGCACGCGGAGACATCACAATGGTTTCCATTGTGTAGAAAAAAGAATCGTGTCGTATCCCGTTTAGCTCCTGTATGCATGTTCAGCCTCTGAATTGCTGCTTCACTGACACGAGTCCAATGAATGGACCACTCAAGAGAGACTGTAGCTAACACACCGTTTTTAAAGGCCTCTCCATGGCTTCTGAAGATGCCAAGTCTTCACATTCCCATATTCTGACTGCTGGGAACTGCAATGTAGCCGTTCCTAAGTGCTACTTCCACTGACTCTTCTCCCTGCCTGTGCTCCGGAACATTCAGTGACACATCGGCATCAGGGTTCTGTTTATGACAAGCTCCTTCATCCAAACAGGAAACGTTGAGCAGGGTCCCATGAGGTTCCACTGCTGCGTTGTGAATGAGGCCACCAGGATACCAGACGTGTGGGAAACATTTTCAGACCTAAGAAGGCTATGGGAGAATCTCAATTGCATTTCCCTGATTCCTCACGTCCTCTGTCCTGAGAAGTTCAGAAGGGAGGGACCCTCTGACCTTCTCATCCAATTGTTTTTTAGAAGGAGGCGCTGATGTGAGGAATCAAGGAAATGCAATTGACTTTCTCCCTGTGACTCTGTGTCTTACTCATGGGACAGGGCAGTACAGGGAGGGAGGATAGAACACTGCCCTAATCTCAGAGCTCTTGTTCCCAAAACCATCATTGCTAAAGTTGCACTTGAAAACGCTTGTTGTTTACTGACTGGTAAAGGTAATTTCATGTTAGGTCAATTGAGTTCTATTTGTAGGCAAAAACTGTCTTTCATTTTTGCCTCAATATATTTCTTGACGAGTAACAATGGCAGGTAGCCTAGCGTTCAGAGAAGCGATCCGGCTCCCGGTGGGAGGGCTGCCAGTTTGAATCCAGGGCCGATGTGAAAAATCTGTTGAAGTGAGCTGGCAACTGGAGGGTTGCTGGTATTAAATCCTAGATGCCATTGCCTGCCGTTGTGCCCTTGAGCAAGGCAATTAAAATCCCACAACAACAGCTCCCAGAGCATCCAGTGTGGCAACCCCCCACACTTTTCCAAAACCTGTATGTGTATTTGTCTTTCGTAGAGGTTGGGTTAAAAGCGGAAGTTAAAGTTCAGTTGAATCTTGTGTACAATTGACCAGTAAAGTCAACTTAATCTTAAATGTGTGAAATGTGCTAAATGAATCTGTGTTTCAGTACATTATTACAGGGTTAGCATTAGTATTAGCCACCTCAATATTTGGAGTCGTAAGGTGATAATATCTCTCTAGGAGCTGATCCCAATGTCAGTATTGTGGAATAATTGTCATGATGAGGTAAGATTTTAATGGAGAGAGCTGATCAGAGAGCAACACAGTATCAAGACATGGTCTAACGACGGGTCCTGACCGCTGACTGACCAGCCTCCCAGACTCCAACTCCCAGAGGCTATGTAGAGGAGGACCCTGTGCAGATGAATTCAATTTGTAGTTTCGCAAGCTATAGAGATTTCAAGTTGGGCCCTGTTAAAAAAACATTCAAATTCAGACGCTGGAATTTCGTAACGTTAATTATAGTTAGGAGAGATTCAAATGTATTTATCTGACAGGGTATAAATTAGGGCCCTGGTTGGTATAATTATGCAGAAAGTTAGTCATTATAGCATATGATCTATTCAAAAAAATCTAATTAAGGAGTTGGATGACATGCTCATTGCAATCTAATGTGAAACTGCTCCCAGGCTACTGGATCAATCACTTACCTCCTTCAGATCATTGCTGAGAATGGTCCTAATAATGGCCCTAATAATGGCCCTAATAATGGCCCTAATAATAGCCCTAATAATTTACAGCTGTAATAGTGTTGGATTCTAAATAATCATTCCTTATTATTATTTATTTAGCTGATGTGTGTTTTGATAACACTGGGTATCCGGGCTGCAATAGCTATTAGCTCTAATGACACACACACCTCATTAAGAATAGGCAAGTGATTACTTTGAGGAGGGAATTGGCCAGAAAAACCAACCTAGATGTAATCATGTGGCCAAAAATGAAGCCCATTTGAATATTGACCAATGCACAGAACTAATGAAGTGACATAGGAGGACACAAACAATTTGCTAATGTCATGTCGGAGGCTGGAATCCCAGGTGTTTGGTGGAGTGATGGGCGTAAGTACATACTTCCCCAGGTGCACTCCTTTTGAGCCTGTCTCCCACTTCTTCTCCTCCATCTCTCAATTTTTCTTTCTCTCCCTCTCTCCTCCCCTCTCTCTCCTCCAGATATGCCCCTCCACGTGCGTCGCAGCAGTGACCCGGCCCTGGCGACGATCAACGGGCCGTTCAGCGACCCCCGCGTGACCCTGCCGCCAGAGAAACCGTCCAGGAAGAACCCCACCCGCTGGTCCACCACGGCTGGCTTCCTCAAACCACGGCGCTCTGTAGGAGGCACCAGCACTGGCACCAATAGCCTGGAGAGAAAGGTAGCCAATGATCAAACAACTCTTATCTCTGCAGTTGAACAGTTTCAAGTGATGTCCCCTGTACAGTGTCTTCAGTGTATGACATTAGCTACCTGTATCCTCTCTCAGGCTTAGCTAAAATCAGGCTCAGTAGGCTCAGGCTCAGTAGGCTCAGGCTCAGTAAAATCATATAAATTGTTGCATGTTGCATTTATATTTTTGTTCAGTATGTATGTACAGTTGAAGTCAGAAGTTGGAGTCATTAAAACTTGTTTTTCAACCACTCCACAAATTTCTTGTTAACAAATTATAGTTTTGGCAAGTCTGTTAGGACATCTACTTTGTGCATGACACAAGTAATTTTTTCAACAATTGTTTACAGACAGATAATTTCACTTATAATTCACTGTATCACAATTCCAGTGAGTCAGATGTTTACATACACTAAGTTGACTGTGCCTTAAACAGCTTGGAAAATTCCAGAAAATGTAATGGTATAAGAAGCTTCTGATAGGCTAATTGACATAATTTGAGTCAATTGGAGGTGTACCTGTGGATGTATTTCAAGGCCTACCTTCAAACTCAGTGTCTCTTTGCTTGACGTCATGGGAAAATCAAAAGAAATCAGCCAAGACCTCAGAAAAAAAATTGTAGTCCTCCACAAGTCTGGTTCATCCTTGGGAGCAATTTCCAAATGCCTGAAGGTACCACGTTCATCTGTACAAACAATAGTATGCCAGTATAAACACCATGGGACCACGTAGCCGTCATACCGCTCAGGAAGGAGACTCGTTCTGTCTCCTAGAGATGAATATACTTTTGTGCAAAAAGTGCAAATCAATCCCAGAACAACAGCAAAGGACCTTGTGAAGATGATGGAGGAAACAGGTACAAAATTATCTATATCCACAGTAAAACGAGTCCTATATCGACATGACCCGAAAGGCCGCTCAGCAAGGAAGAAGCCACTGCTCCAAAACCACCATAAAAAAGCCAGACTACGGTTTGCAACTGTACATGGGGACAAAGATCCTACTTTTTGGAGAAATGTCCTCTGGTCTGATTAAACAAAAATAGAACTGTTTGGCCATAATGACCATCCTTATGTTTGGAGGGAAAAGGGGGGGAGACTTGCAAGCCGAAGAACAAATGGGTCTTCCAAATGGACAATGACCCAAAGCATACTTCCAAAGTTGTGGCAAAATGGCTTAAGGACAACAAAGTCAAGGTATTGGAATGGCCATCACAAAGCCCTGACCTCAATCCCATAGAACATTTGTGGGCAGAACGGAAAGTGTGTGCGAGCAAAGAGACCGACAAACCTGACTCAGTTACGCTAGCACTGTCAGGAGGAATGGGCCAAAATTCAGTTATTGTGGGAAGCTTTTGGAAGGCTACCCGAAACGTTTGACCCAAGTCCACATTAGCTGCCAAAGCAGCAGCTTCTCTTCCTGGGGTCCAGCAAAATTATGGCAGTTGATACAATTTTTAAACATTACAATACATTCACAGATTTCACAACATACAGTGTGCCCTCAGGCCCCTACTCCACAACTACCACATCTCTACAGTACTAAATCTGTGTGTGTGTGTGTGTGTGTGCCAATGTTTGTGTTGCTTCACAGTCCCCGCTGTTCCATAAGTTGTTTTTTTAATCTGTTTTTTAATTCAAATTTTACTGCTTGCGTCAGTTACTTGATGTGGAATAGAGTTCCATGTAGTCATGGTTCTTTGTAGTACTGTCTCTCATAGTCTGTTCTGGACTTGGGGACTGTGAAGAGACCTCTTGTGGGGTATGCATGGGTGTCTGAGCTGTGTGCCAGTAGTTTAGACAGACAGCTCGGTAACATTCAACATGTCAATACCTCTCATAAATAAAAGTTGTGATGAAGTCAACTCTCCTCCACTTTCAGCCAGGAGAGATTGACATGCATATTATTATTAGCTCTCTGTGTACATCCAAGTGCCAGACATGCCAGACGTGCTGCCCTGTTCTGAGCCAATTGCAATGTTCCTAAGTCCTTTTTTGTGGCACCTGACCACACTACTGAACAGTAGTCAAGGTGTGACAAAACTAGAGCCTGCAGGACCCAGGTGGATGGTAGCGTCCCACCTGGCCAACATCCGGTGAAATTGCAGAGAGCGAATTTCAAATGACAAATATACATATTTAACATTCATGAAAATACAAGTATTAACTTCTTGTTAATCCAGCCACTGTGTCAGATTTGAAAAAGGCTTTACTGCGAGGACATCGCCCCGTATACAAAAACATGAAAAACATTTTTCAACCAGTCAGGTGTGACACAAAAGTCAGAAATAGCGATATAATAAATGCCTTACCTTTGAAGATCTTCTTCTTCTGTTGGCACTCCAAAAGGTCCCAGTTAAATCACAAATGGTCCCTTTTTTCGATAAAGTCCTTCTTTATATCCATAAAAGCTCAGTTTAGCTGGCTCGCTTCATTGAATAATCCACCGGTTTCCCTCCTTCAAAATGCACACAAAATTAATCCCAAACGTTACTAATAAACTTATCCAAACAAGTCAAAAACGTTTATAATCAAACCTCAGGTACCCTAATACGTAAATAAATGATACAATTTAAGACAGAGAATAGTATGTTCATTACCGGAGATAAATAACAAATCCGGACATGAAAATACTGCCCCCTACCCAAGATAGGTTAAGAAGGCAGAGCATCGTTTTATTATAGACAGACTTCTCCCCATATTAGCTACTTCTACATCAATATGTTTTCACCATGACAGTTTGCAATCTTGCGTTACTCCATGCAGTTTAGTCATCTCATCTCAACTTGCTCAATTTCCAATTTTTAAGATTTTGTTGAGGTTTTGGGTTTAGTGAGTGTTTTGTTGTTTTAGAAATATTTAGGGTTAACTTATTCCTTGCCACCTACTCTAAAACTAACTGCAGCTCTTTGTTTCGTGTTGCAGTCATTTCAGCCGCTGTTGTAGCTGACGTGTATAGTGTTGAGTCATCCGCATACATAGACACTCTGGCTTTACTCAAATTCAGTGGCATGTCGTTAGTAAAAATTGAAAAAAAGCAAGGGGCCTAAACAGCTTCCCCGTGGAATTCCTGTTCTAACTGGATTATATTTGAGAGGCTTCCATTAAAGGACACCCTCTGTGTTCTGTTAGACAAGTAACTCTTTATCCACATTATAGCAGGGGGTGAAAAGCCATAACACACATATTTTTCCAGCAGCAGACTATGATCGATAATGTCAACAAGACAGCCCCCACAATCATTTTATCATCAATTTCTCTCAGCCAATCACCAGTCATTTGTGTAAGTGCTGTTCTTGTTGGGTGTTCTTCCCTATAAACAAATTCTGTTGTCAATTTGTTTACTGTGAAATAGCATTTTGTATGGTCAAACACAATTTTTTTCAGAGGTTTTCTAAGGGTTGGTAAAAGGCTGATTGGTCGGCTATTTGAGCCAGTAAATGGGGCTTTACTATTCTTGGGTAGCGGAATAATGTTAGTTTCCCTCTTGACCTGAGGGCACACGCTCTCATGTAGGCTTAAATTGAAGTTTTGGCAAATAGGGGTGGCTTGGAGTTGCCAAAAGGCATCTATAGACTCTCAGATCATGAGAAAAAATATTATCTTGTCTGATGAAACCAAGCTTGAACTGTCTGAATTGCAAGCGTTACGTCTGGAGTAAAACTGGCACCATCCCTATGGTGAAGCATGGTGGTGGAATCATCATTCTGTAGGGATGTTTTTCAGCAGCTGGGACCGGGAGGCTAGTCAGGATCAAGGGAAAGATGAACAGAGAAAAGTACAGAGATCATTGATGAAAATCTGCTCCGATGCGCTCAGGACCTCTGACTGGGACAAAGGTCCTGTTGGAAGTTGAACAACGACCTAAGCACACAGCCAAGACAACGCATGAGTGGCTTCGGTACGAGTCTCAATGTCCTCGAGTGACCCAGCCAGAGCCCAGACTTGATCTTGATCAAACATCTCTGGAGAGACCTGGAAATAGCCTTGCTGCGACTCTCCCCATCCAACCTGACAGAGCTTGAGAGGATCTGCAGAGAAGAATGGGAGAAACTCTTTAAATACAGGTGTGCCAATCTTGTAGCGTCATACCCAAGAAGACTTGATGCTGTAATCGCAGCTAAAGGTGCTTGCAAAAAAAAATCTAAAAACCTGTTTTTGCTTTGTCATTATGCTGTATTGTGTGTAGATTGATGAGGGGGGGGGAAACTATTTCATCCATTTTAGAATAAGACTGTAACGTAGCAAAATGCAGAAAAGGTCAAAGGGGTCTGAACACTTTCCAAATGCACTGAAAAGGGAATAGGGTGACATTTGGGACGTAGACTATGCCATTGATGTACCCACTTCTTCAACATATTCCTTCTGGTGTGTGTGCGTCATATTTGTCATGGAGCTGAGATACTTCCTGGAAGTTGTAGTACGCTCCCCTGGTCATGACAAATGAGCCAGTAATATTCTACAACAATACAACCTGCTATGTTTAAACGTGTGCAGTCGGGAGGTAGCCTGGTCCCAGGATGTTATCCTGAAGGTTTACAGCATTGAGATCCATAGTAGAGGTCATTATATAGACTGAAATGTGGATATTGAGCACTTGCAATGTGCCATCTATACTGTGTCTAAAGCCTGTATCGTGAAGGAATGGTTTCCCTTAAGCCTAGGATAATCTCCATTGAAAATGTTTTTTTTTTTTTAGGAATGATAGGAATAATCTAGGAAACCTTCCCCTCAGAGTCTTCCTTGTTCCTGTGTCTGTTCAGGGTAATGGTCCGGACACGTACCGTAGTCTCCCCTGGGATGCAGGCACGTGTGCCAACCAGAGAGAGTTCCAGAGAGAGACGGCCCGCTCCTCCTTGAGCGCCAACCACCCCATGGTAGACCGCTGGCTGGGGAGACGGGAGCAGGTAGAACCACACTCTCACACACACACGCGCACATGCACAAGACACACACACACACACACAACCATACACGCACAAGACACACGCGGACACACACACTGCACATGTCACGCATGTCACGCAACCTGCTCTCCGCTGCCTCTGCTCTCCGCTGCCTCTGCTCTCCGCTGCCTCTCCCTTTCCGCTGCCTCTCCCTTTCCGCTGCCTCTCCCTTTCCGCTGCCTCTCCCTTTCCGCTGCCTCTCCCTTTCCGCTGCCTCTCCCTTTCCGCTGCCTCTCCCTTTCCGCTGCCTCTCCCTTTCCGCTGCCTCTCCCTTTCCGCTGCCTCTCCCTTTCCGCTGCCTCTCCCCTGCCTCTGCTCTCCGCTGCCTCTCCCTCTCCGCTGCCTCTCCCCTGCCTCTGCTCTCCGCTGCCCCTCCTCTCCGCTGCCTCTCCGCTGCCTCTGCTCTCCGCTGCCCCTCCTCTCCGCTGCCCCTCCTCTCCGCTGCCTCTCCTCTCCGCTGCCCCTCCTCTCTGCTGCCCCTCCTCTCCGCTGCCTCTCCTCTCTGCTGCCTCTCCTCTCTGCTGCCTCTCCTCTCTGCTGCCTCTCCTCTCCGCTGCCCCTCCTCTCCGCTGCCCCTCCTCTCCGCTGCCCCTCCTCTCCCCTGCCCCTCCTCTCCGCTGCCTCAGTCTCTCCATGTGAACCACTGCATTAGCTGACAGAATGAGTTCAGCAGTTCATCCGTCTGTGGGCGGCTGGGCTGCTCTGGAGCAGCTACGCTGACGATGACGGGTTGGGTGCGTCCCAAATAACACCCTATTCCCTACATAGTGCACTACTTTTGACCAGCCCTTCTTTAAAAAGTGCACTATGTAGGGAATAGGGTGCCATTTGAGACGTGGCCTGGGATGTTTCTCATATAATGGTGGTGATCATCATGTAACTCTTTCTCTCGACCAATCACTCATTTTATGCTTGGTGACATGAGTGGGATATGAGCTGATATTAAAAGGACATTTGGCGCGATGAAGGATTTAGTCACTCAATTACCCTGACCGAGGAATTTATATCCTACAGCAACAGATGTTTGGAGGTCTGTGTTGCATAGAGCTGTAGTAGACATCACTGTAATGGGCCACATAGACTGTGTCCCCAAATGGCTCCCTTGTGCACTACTTTTGACCAGGGTCCTTAGGTCAAAAGTAGTGTACTGCATAGGGAAAAGGCTTCCATTTGGGAAGCATCCATTGTCTCTGCTTTGTCTCACTGTTGTAAGTGCTTGTTCAGATTCTTCTGAAGGGGAGGGAGGAATGGAGGGATGACGCAACTCTATTATAAGATGAGAAATATCTTGTTTGTCCAGTGATGGAACGCCCTGAAAGTCATGACACCATCGGGGTTCACCGAAAATATATTCTGCCGATATATCTGAGGTCATTGAAGTTGAGAGAGTGCTCGGAGATCTCAACCTGATGGCTTGTGAAGTGAATCCTAAGACTTGAACCTTTATCACCCACCCTGGCAACAGGTGCTGTAGCTATGGCAACAAGAGAGCGCAGAGGTGTGTGCTCAGAGATCTGTCATGTGTTTTAATGAGCCACAGCTGGCAGCACGGGAGCATGGGAGGGTAATGACCACCTCTCTCTCACACTGAGGGAGGGAGGGAGGGAAGGTAATGACCACCTCTCTCTCACACTGAGGGAGGGAGGGAGGGAGGGTAATAACCATCTCTCTCTCACATGGAGGGAGGGAGGGAAATCTGATGGTGGACTGCATGGAGAAAATACTATATTTGTGTGTGTTTCTGTGATCTTATACAGTGGGGCAAAAAAAGTATTTAGTCAGCCACCAATTGTGCAAGTTCTCCTACTTAAAAAGATGAGAGGCCTGTAATTTTCATCATAGGTACACTTCAACTATGACAGACAAAATGAGAAGAAAACAAATCCAGAAAATCACATTGTAGGATTTTTAATGAATTTATTTGCAAATTATGGTGGAAAATAAGTATTTGGTCAATAACAAAAGTTTATCTCAATACTTTGTTATATACCCTTTGTTGGCAATGACAGAGGTCAAACATTTTCTGTAAGTCTTCACAAGGTTTTCACACACTGTTGCTGGTTTTTTGGCCCATTCCTCCATGCAGATCTCCTCTACAGCCACGTTCATCTTCAATGCCCTTGCTGATGGAAGGAGGTTTTCCCTCAAAATCTCACGATACATGACCCCATTCATTCTTTCCTTTACACGGATCAGTCGTCCTGGTCCCTTTGCAGAAAAACAGCCCCAAAACATGATGTTTCTACCCCCATGCTTCACAGTAGTTATGGTGTTCTTTGGATGCAACTCAGCATTCTTTGTCCTCCAAACATGACGAGTTGAGTTTTTACCAAAAAGTTATATTTTGGTTTCATCTGACCATATGACATTCTCCCAATATTCTTCTGGATCATGCAAATGCTCTCTAGCAAACTTCAGACGGGCCTGGACATATACTGGCTTAAGCAGGGGGACACGTCTGGCACTGCAGGATTTGAGTCCCTGGCGGCGTAGTGTGTTACTGATGGTAGGCTTTCTTACTTTGGTCCCAGCTCTCTGCAGGTCATTCACTAGGTCCCCCCGTGTGGTTCTGGGATTTTTGCTCACCGTTCTTGTGATCATTTTGACCCCACGGGGTGAGATCTTGCATGGAGCCCCAGATCGAGGGAGATAATCAGTGGTCTTGTATGTCTTCCATTTCCTAATAATTGCTCCCACAGTTGATTTCTTCAAACCAAGCTGCTTACCTATTGCAGATTCAGTCTTCCCAGCCTGGTGCAGGTCTACAATTTTGTTTCTGGTGTCCTTTGACAGCTCTTTGGTCTTGGCCATAGTGGAGTTTGGAGTGTGACTATTTGAGGTTGTGGACAGGTGTCTTTTATACTGATAACAAGTTCAAACAGGTGCCATTAATACAGGTAACGAGTGGAGGACAGAAAAGACCTGTAAGTTCTTAAAGAAGAAGCAACCCCCAACCCCCAACCAACCCCCCCCTTGGGTTGGGGGTTGCACAATTGGTGGCTGATTAAATTATTTTTTGCCCCACTGTATGTCAGCTAATGGAACATGGGCTCCACACCACATGTTGCGTTTATATGTTTGTTTAGTCTATTGTCACCCATCAGACTATGCTCAGTTTAATCTTGTCTTTTCTAAAATGTAAAATTACCGTCAATTTTAGAATGGCCCATTTATGAAATGGGTTGGGGAAAAAGACATGTAATCTGTACGTAATCCAATAGCGAATGGAGGCCACACGCTTTCCCGACGGTCTGTTTTTCAATGATGCTACTTGGGTTTTATAGCGGAGCATGTGCTTAATATGAGCAACTGAGAAATAAATAACAACACTTACTTCACTCCTCACATTAACCACTGTTTGAAGTGCACGCTCTCACTGCCCTGACAGGTGATATTCCTGTTTGAAGAGCACGCTCTCGCTGCCCGGACAGGTGATATTCCTGTTTGAAGAGCACGCTCTCGCTGCCCCGACAGGTGATATTCCTGTTTGAAGAGCACGCTCTCGCTGCCCCGACAGGTGATATTCCTGTTTGAAGAGCACGCTCTCGCTCCCCCGACAGGTGATATTCCTGTTTGAAGAGCACGCTCTCGCCGCCCCAGGTGATATTCCTGTTTGAAGAGCACGCTCTCGCTGCCCCGACAGGTGATATTCCTGTTTGAAGAGCATGCTGTCACTGCCCCAACAGGTGATATTCCTGTTTGAAGAGCAAGGTCTCACTGCCCCGACAGGTGATATTCCTGTTTTAAGAGTACGCTCTCGCTGCCCCGACAGCTTCCATGGGCCCTCCAACCTTGTTCCTGCAGCTATCCAGTGCTTAATTTGGGAAACCAAGTGAAATCTGTTCGGGAACCTCGATAGTAACATGTTTTTGCAATGACACATATTTCACTAAACTGTGAACAGCCCCTTAAACGCTCAAGAAAGGAATGAAGGTGAGAGGGGAGGAGATGGAAACACACAGTTGTGAGATATTCTGTAGTGAAAGGTAAAGTGTCACCCAATTAATCCTGAAAATATAATACTTTCTCTATTACTAGGCTATTCAAAATCAAATATAAATTCACTATAATTGTAGACTAACTCTGTAAGCCACCCTGCACAATCAATGCACCAACAGCATTGCCTAGGCCTCTATGTTCTTTCCCAGACTCATGGATAGAAATGTTGGAGCCTAGCACAAGGTAACCAGTCCATCCAGTATGCATATTAATACAGTCTAGAATCAAAGGCAACTACTCATTAATATTTGAGTATAGACTAGACCTATTATATACACGAAAGACATCTTAAATCAGTTTTGTTTTATGTTTTTCAGCCATGCGTAATATGCAGTAGGTTATATATTGTATAACGGCACAATCATCATTTTAATTCAGGGTTGATTGTTTGTTTTCGGGCTTGGGGTCATAAGCCTATACATATGTATAAGCTCTAACATGCGGATGGATGGCTGTTTTGAAAGAATCACCAATTTAGAAAGCGCTGTCCATTTTGTTGTGTTAGGCTTTGAAACAACATCCACAATAACCATGTTTTACACTGTTTCAACCTGTTGTTGAACTTCTTTCTTCAAATCAATCAATCAAGAGTTTTAAAAGCACCATACTGTTATGATGTGATTTTTGATTGTATTTGCATTGATGTCAGAGTGGAGGAACAATAGAGCCCTGAGTACCAGACCATTAGGACTTAATGGAGGGACAATAGAGCCCTGAGTACCAGACCATTAGGACTTAATGGAGGGACAATAGAGCCCTGAGTACCAGACCATTAGGACCTAATGGAGGAAGAACAGAGCCCTGAGTACCAGACCATTAGGACCTGATGGAGGAACAATAGAGCCCTGAGTACCAGACCATTAGGACCTGATGGAGGAACAATAGAGCCCTGAGTACCAGACCATTAGGACCTAATGGAGGAAGAACAGAGCTCTGAGTACCAGACCATTATGACCTGATGGAGGAACAATAGAGCCCTGAGTACCAGACCATTAGGACCTAATGGAGGAACAATAGAGCCCTGAGTACCAGCCCATTAGGACCTAATGGAGGAACAATAGAGCCCTGAGTACCAGACCATTAGGACCTAATGGAGGAACAATAGAGCCCTGAGTACCAGACCATTAGGACCTGATGGAGGAACAATAGAGCCCTGAGTACCAGGCCATTAGGACCTGATGGAGGAACAATAGAGCCCTGAGTACCAGACCATTAGGACCTAATGGAGGAACAATAGAGCCCTGAGTACCAGACCATTAGGACTTAATGGAGGAACAATAGAGCCCTGAGTACCAGACCATTAGGACCTGATGGAGGAACAATAGAGCCCTGAGTACCAGACCATTAGGACCTAATGGAGGAAGAACAGAGCCCTGAGTACCAGGCCATTAGGACCTGATGGAGGAACAATAGAGCCCTGAGTACCAGACCATTAGGACCTGATGGAGGAACAATAGAGCCCTGAGTACCAGACTATTAGGACCTAATGGAGGAAGAACAGAGCCCTGAGTACCAGGCCATTAGGACCTGATGGAGGAACAATAGAGCCCTGAGTACCAGACCATTAGGACCTAATGGAGGAACAATAGAGCCCTGAGTACCAGACCATTAGGACCTAATGGAGGAAGAACAGAGCTCTGAGTACCAGAGGATAGAAAGCAGTTGCTTCGGTATTTCTACCTGTCAGACAGCAGAGGCAGCAGCTCCGTAGAGACGAGAGGCAGCAGCTCCGTAGAGACGAGAGGCAGCAGCTCCGTAGAGACGAGAGGCAGCAGCTCCGTGGAGACGAGAGGCAGCAGCTCCGTGGAGACGAGAGGCAGCAGCTCCGTGGAGACGAGAGGCAGCAGCTCCGTGGAGACGAGAGGCAGCAGCTCCGTGGAGACGAGAGGCAGCAGCTCCGTGGAGACGAGAGGCAGCAGCTCCGTGGAGACGAGAGGCAGCAGCTCCGTGGAGACGAGAGGCAGCAGCTCCGTGGAGACGAGAGATGATGACTTGGAATGAAATGATAGTCATCAAAATAAATATTTTATTAAAGTAATGTGAATAAATGATGGTTAAAAAGTGATAAGCAGTAATGGGCAGTCACTAACATTACTTTAATTCATTGTTTTATTCTGTGTTACAGCATTCAACCCACAATGCATTTCATGTAAAAAATAACAGAAATCGAAAACCGTGATTATTTTTTTAATAATGGAAACGAAACCAACCTCAAAAGGCACTAATCGCTAAGCACTAATAATGACTGATCCCTGGCTGTGACCCTACTCTCAGAGGGAGTCTCAGCGGAGTGGGATATGCAAAAACCACATTTCCATTTCCCCATATACTGTACGAGTTACACACTTGTACATATGTGAAACAGGACAAATACTGTATAAGCCTCCCCCTATTTGACACACACTTTCACAGCATCACAGGTTTGTACTGTGTAGAGTGGAGCCACCCTGAAGCATGCCTCGGGCTCCCTCCCAGCCTTCTACCTGCAGATGAGAGGATATGCCTGGCAAGACAACCTTCCCCTCATTACTCTGAGCTTTAGCTATCTACTCCAGCGCGCGCGCACACACGAGCTGGAACTAGCGAGCAGGGGCCAGGGACATATACTGCTGTGCTTAATTGGCTTTTTTAGGGGAGAGAATCTCTCTTCTCATTTTCTCTCCTCTATCCTGTTGGCCACCGTAATTGGAATGCGTTCTAAATGAATGAACAAATGAGCCTTAGCCTGGCCTCAATTCTCACTTCTAGCAGTATTGTCTGAGGTTGGCTTGGATGTGCTTGGTTGTCCTAGGGCTGCATATGCCTCTCACAGCTCCTGAATTCACATTACACTTGTATCCATGTCAGGAGAAAAGATACCACCATCCATTCCCTGGATTTTTTTTAACCTTGAATCATCGTTTTTTTGCTTTCCCTCCTAAGATATTTTCTGTCCGGTATGTCCTTGTCCATTGTGCGTATCCATGTTCTTTGTTATGGTTAGACTTGGATCTGTTCATTACTAAACCACAGGGGAGAAGAAGCCTGTGGATACGGTTAGGAGCCGCTAGCTAGGGTCCCTCCAGCGCTCCCTGATTTCCTGCGCACTACAACAAAGATGAGGAAGTCCCTCAGGTGGCGGTGGAGCCGAACTGAGCCTACAGTCACCTGGTTTAGTATGATAAATCATGTAAACCCAAGCAGTAGAGCCATAAATCATGTCTGGTGGAGCTGCTTCTGGAGGATGTGCTTCTAGATTCCTTGTTGCTAGCGGTGGAGGTATGTTTGTATGAGGCTTAATAAGACAGCTGAGTGCGAGTGGTCCACCTCGTCTTGGCCACTGGGGACCACAGCTCCATAAGCCCATAGAGTTGACTAGAGCGCTCCTCTCCATAGAGATGACGCTCCTCTCCATAGGAGCACTCCTCTCCGTAGAGATGACTAGAGTGCTCCTCTCCATGAGCCTCACCAGTAGGTGCTGCTGTGGCCTCAGGATTGGGGACAGGTACTGTATGGGTAACCTGGTGACCGTCACTCACTGTGTAGCCCTCACTCGCTTTTTCATTTCCCCTCTCTCTCTCTCGCTCACTCACTCACACCATCTCACTCTCTCTCTCCTCTCGCTCTCTTTGTGTTTCCTCCGTGCTGCATCTTGCCCCCTTGCTTTTTTCCCCCTCAAATAGGACCTCTCCTTTCCTACCCACCTCTCTTATCTCTCTCTTCTCTCCATGGCTACTCCGACCGTACTAGCATCACTCTCATGTTCTGTCTCGTCTGTATCTCTCTCCTTTCTTCTTTTCTCTCTCTGTGATCTTTGTTCTCTTTTGTTTTAATGTGACAGAGAGCTGCCTGCTGGCGCTGACATCCCGCTGAGAGAGATGAGGAGTTGAGAGGCTCAGGGTGCCTCTCTAGCAAGGAAAAGCACCTGGGAATGCTTCTCTCCCAGAGGCATTGTACATATTGTTGCATAATTCAACCCCACAATCCGCTAATTACAAGGAAAATGTACCCTTGCTTATACAACCTCGTTAGAAATTGATACTCTGTAAAAGTCTGCAAGACTTCCAACAACCGTTCTTCAGATTTGTCATTAGCAATATCTGAATGAGGGAAAAGGACAGCCTTAAATGTGAACAGGGGGAGTGAGAGAATATGTCCATTATCGCTTTGTGGTTTAAACATGAGTGTAGTGCTATCAAAGGTAGCGCCAGGACCGGAACAACATGCCATCCATATCATTAGAAATCCTACCCGCTTTGAGGCGATGCAGTGCCCTGGCATGATACCACTTAGTGTGTAACACCGATGGGAAAAACTCTGCTTGCCATTCTATCCTTCAGATTTCCATTCTCATGAGAGCATTACCAGTCGTTTGGCCCTTTGTCAGACTGTGACTCTGCACAAACCCGACGAGCCCAGTGATATGTGGATGCGTCCCAAACGACAGGCCCAAATGATGGGCTGTGTCCAAAATGGCACCCTATTCCCTTTTATAGTGACCCATAGGGCAATGGGCAAAATCAAATGTTATTGGTCGCATAGACATTTAGCAGGTGTGATGTTCGGATGTACCGATCCTGTGCCGGTGTTGTTACACGTGGTCTGCCACTCCGAGGACGATCAGCTGTACGTCCTGTCTCCCTGTAGCGCTGTCTTAGGCGTCTCACAGTACAGACATTGCAATTTATTTCCCTGGCCACATCTGCAGTCCTCATGCCTCCTTGCAGCATGCCTAAGGCACGTTCACACAGATGAGCAGGAACCCTGGGCATCTTTCTTTTGGTGTTTTTCAGAGTCAGTAGAAAGGCCTCTTTAGTGTCCCAAGTTTCCATAACTGTGACTTTAATTGCCTACCGTCTGTAAGCTGTTAGTGTCTTAAAGACCGTTCCACAGGTGCGTGTTCATTAATTGTTTATGGTTCATTGAACAAGCATGGGAAACAGTGTTTAAACCCTTTACAATGAAGACGTGAAATAATTGGGATTTTTACGAATTATCTTTGAAAGACAGGGTCCTGAAAAAGGGACGTTTCTTTTTTTGCTGAGTTTATATATATATAATATATACACACACACACACACACACACACACACACACACACACACACATACACACACACACACACACACACACACACACACACACACACACACACACACACACACACACACACACACACACACACACACACACACACACACACACACACACACACACACACACACACAGTGGGGCAAAAAAGTATTTAGTCAGCCACCAATTGTGCAAGTTCTCCCACTTAAAAAGATGAGAGGCCTGTAATTTTAATCATAGGTACACTTCAACTATGACAGACAAAATGAGAAAAAAAATCCAGAAAATCACATTGTAGGATTTTTAATGAATTTATTTGCAACTGGAAACACATCTCCCTCACTGGCTTTAAGCACCAACTGTCAGAGCAGCTCACAGATTACTGCACCTACCTATAATTTAGCCCAAATAACTACCTCTTTCCCAACAGTATTTTGCTCCTTTGCACCCCATTATTTTTATTTCTACTTTGTACATTCTTCCAATGCAAATCTACCATTCCAGTGTTTTACTTGCTATATTGTATTTACTTCGCCACCATGGCCTTTTTCGCCTTTACCTCCCTTATCTCACCTCATTTGCTCACATTGTATATAGACTTATTTTTCTACTATATTATTGACTGTATGTTTGTTTTACTCCATGTGTAACTCTGTGTCGTTGTATGTGTCGAACTGCTCTGCTTTATCTTGGCCAGGTCGCAATTGTATATGAGGACTTGTTCTCAACTTGCCCTACCTGGTTAAATAAAGGTGAAATAAATAAATATACAGCAAGAGTTGAATAGGATGGCATTGACTAGAATACATTATATGCAGTACAATGAAATGGGTAAAACAGTATGTAAACATTGTTGAAGTAACCGGTGTTCCATTATTAAAGTGACCAGTGTTCCATGTCTATGTACATAGGGCAGCAGCCTCTAAGGTGCAGGGATGAGTAACCGGGTGGTAGCCGGCTAGTGACAATGACTAAGTTTAAAGCAGGGTACTGGGTGGACGCTGGCTAGTGAATGCTATTTAACAGTCTAATGGGCTTTAGATAGATGCTGTTTGTCAGTCTCTCGGTCCCAGCTTTGATGCACCTCTACTGACCTCGCCTTCTGGGTGATAGCGGGGTGCTTGATGATCTCCTTGGCCTTCCTCGACCGTGCAGTTGCCTTACCAGGCGGTTGTTACAGCCCAACATAATGCTCTCAATGGTGCATCTGTAAAAATTAGTGAGGGTCTTAGTGGCCAATCCGGATTTCTTCTACCTCCTGAGGTTGAGGAGGCGCTGTTGCACCTTCTTCACCGCACTATGTGTATGGTGGACCAATTCAGATTGTCAGTGATGTGTACGCCGAGGAACTTGAAGCTTTTCACCTTCTCCACTGTAGCCTTGTTGATGTGGATGGGTGGCGTGCTCTGCTCTGTTCTCTCCTGAAGTCCACAATCGGCTACTTTGTTTTGTTGATGTTGAGGGAGAGGTTATATTCCTTGCATCACTCCGCCAGGGCCCTCACCTCCTCCCTCATCATTGTTGGTAATCAGGCCTACAACTGTTGTGTCGTCTGCAAACTTGATGATTGAGTTGGAGGTGTGCGTGGCCACACAGTCATGGGTAAACAGTGAGTACAGGAGGGGGCTGAGCATGCATCCTTGTGGAGCCCCTGCATTGAGGGTCAGCGTAGTGGAAATATTGTTCCCTACCTTCACCACACGGGGGTGTCCAGGACCCTGTTTCACAGGGCGGGGTTCATACCCAGTTCCCTGAGCTTAATGATGAGCTTGGGAAGGTACTTGAAGGTACTGGTGTTGAAGGCTGAGCTATAGTTAACGAACAGCATTCTTTCATAGGTATTCCTCTTGTCCAGGTGAGATATGGTGATTGCATCATCTATGGATCTGCTGTGGGTCTAGGGTGACAGGTAAGTTGGAGATGATATTATCCTTAACTAGCCTCTCAAAGCACTTCATGATGACAGAAGTGAGTGTTACAGGGCGTTAGTCATTTAGTTGCTTTCTTGGGTACAGGAACAATGGTGGACATCTTGAAGTAAGTGGGGACAGCAGACTGGGATAGGGAGAGATTGAATATGTCCGTAAACACTCCAGCCAGCTGGTCTGCACATGCTCTTGAGGATGCGGCTAGGGATGCCGTCTGGGCCGGCAGTCTTGTAAGGGTTAACACGCTTATATGTCTTACTCACGTCTGCCACGGAGAAAGAGAGCTCAAAGTCCTCGAGAGCGGCCTGTGTTATCCTCAGTGGGTGAAGAAGGTGTTAACTTCTCTGGGATAGGTGGGACGGTAGCGTCCCACCTGGCCAACATCCAGTGAAAATGCAGAGCGCCAAATTAAACTTTCATGAAATCACACATGCAATACACCAAATTAAAGCTACACTTGTTGTTAATCCAGCCAACGTGTCAGATTTCAAAAAGGCGTTTACAAACTATGCTATTATCTGAGGACAGCACCCCAGCAAACAAACACAGACAATCATATTTCAACCCGCCAGGCACAACACAAAACGCAGAAATAAAGATATAATTCATGCCTTACCTTTGACGAGCTTCTGTTGGCACTCCAATATGTCCCATAAACATCACAAATGTTCCTTTTGTTCGATTAATTCCGTCGATATATATCCAAAATGTCAATTTATTTAGCGCGTTTGATCCAGAACACCGGTTCCAACTCGCGCAACATGACTACAAAATATCTCATACATTACCTGTAATCTTTGTCCAAACATTTCAAACAACTTTCCTAATACAACTGTAGATATTTTTTTATGTAAATAATTGATACAATTTAAGACGGGATAAACTGCGTTCAATACCGGAGGAAAATAAAGTGTAGCGAGCTTTCAGGTCATGCGCCTCTAACTAATAGTACACTTCTCTCTATCCTCGTTCTGAACAGTGCTAATTCTTCATTTCTCAAAGGAAAAACCTCAACCAATTTCTAAAGACTGTTGACATCCAGTGGAAGCGATAGGAACTGCAAGCAAGTACCTTAGAAATCTGGATTCCCAATGAAAACCCATTGGAAAGAGTGACCTAAAAAAAACAATTCTGAATGGTTTGTCCTCTGGGTTTTTTCTGGCAAATATGTTCTGTTATACTCAGACATCATTCAAACCGTTTTAGAAATTTCAGAGTGTTTTCTATCCAAATCTACTAATATGCATAACTTAGCTTCTGGGCCTGAGTTGCAGGCAGTTTACTTTGGACACGCTTTTCATCCGGACGTGTAAATACTGCCCCCTATCCCAAATAAGTTTTTATCCGTGTTCTAAGTAGTGCACTATGTATGGAATAAGATGCCATTTGGGACGCATACTTGCTGAACTCTCCTGACCTATATCTCCTTAAGCACAGATGTGTGCATCATCACCAGCCATAGACATGTACAGGAAGCCAGTGTAGACAACTAACGCAGGGTTATAAAACCCTCTGTTAGAGCTGTTGGATTGGCTCTTGACGGAAAGTTTGTCTCGATATATAATCTGAGTAATCAGACGAGTGCATGTTTCACAAAGTCCTTTGTCTCAACTACTGGTGACTCCTTGGTCTCTCTCCTCTCTGTGTTTTCTCTGGCTTGGTGTTAGATGCTACAGTGAAACAGAACATACTGACTCTGTTGAAAAGTAAGGCGCCACAAAGGTGAAATTCCTTGACGTCTTTCACAAACAAAGCAGTTATATCTAAAGCACGGAATGAGAAGGACCTAGGAGAAGTGTGGAGCCACTAGTCTTCTCTCTGAGGCACAAGGCTGTACTTTCTCTGATCTCCCACTAGTCTCAAGACCGACATGTTTCTTCCCTTCAAGCCCAAAGGCAGCCATCTTACAGCATAACTTGTTTCTCCCTCAGCCACAAGACTGGTTGTGTGGGTAATGGGCGTCTTGTGACACTTATCTCTCTTTTTCACTCTCTTTCTTGCTCTCATTCTCTCGCTCTCACATAATCTCTCTCTCTCACAGAATCTCCCTATCTCATCTCTTCCCCCTCTCTCTCAGCTTTCAGTTTTTACGGTTATTTGGTCTCTTATTCACACAGGGAATGCTCAGTTAACCTGACAAGTGTTCCTTCCAGCATCACAATGCAGTTACTCTGAAACATAACTTCAATCTGCCTTTAGTAAATGCTTCATGTAAACCAAGTCTAATGCTGAAGTGACCTTCGTTGCTCCACAGCTTATCTGTAGAGGACTTTCTTGAACATGCAGTGGGAATTTCCTGTGTGTGTGTGAGATTCTCTGCTTACATATATGAATTCCTCCTCTCCAATGTGTGAAACTATGCATCCTTTGTTCTCTGATTCGTCCTCACCTTGGCTAGTACATACAAGCCTGTTAATTCCTGTTTAGGGTTTTTGATGTGCTCAGTGGAGTGAGAAATAGCTCCCTCCATGCAAACAGTCTCACAACAGCTTCATTACCCCCCCAGCGAGCCACAGTAGACACAATATGCGTCCCATATGGCACCCTATTCCCATTGTAGTGCACTATTTTTGACCAGAGCCCTACGGACTAGGGTACCATTTGGGTCGTAACCACTGCCGCTCAATGGGGAGACCATAATGACTTGGAATTCACACCCTAAACTGGTAGAAACAATGCAATATTACGTAGTCAGTCAGGTCTAGAAAAATACAGCATAACATCTAAGCATATGATTATGGTATTTATATGTACTGCGCATATAAGGTGTGTGATCCTACCCAACTTTGAGATGATCAAGAAGCTCATATGAGGGATCCCCCCCCCACACACACACACACACACACACCTGGCTGACTAGTTCTACTGATCGCGTTGATTGTGTTTTAACACCAAACATCACAACTGCCGGTATTTGTTGGACCAGCGCCTATGTCAACTCAGGATTCCTGTAAAAAATAGGCTAAGCAGGCCTCAGGGAAGGGGTATATACTATACCGGGACTCTGGAGTGGTAGTCCGACGAGGTCAGAGGAGGAAACCACTAAGCTACGTTTATGTGTAAACGAGAGCTTGACCTCAGCAAGGAACACTTACTTGCTGCCGGTTGTTTACATATATCCCCTCTCATCTACACTCATTAAAACAGCGTTTCAAATATCCTCCTTTTCTCTCACTTTCTGGGAAAAAGGGAACAGTATCTGAACGTTTCCCAAACTTGCCGTATCTCCACATTCTATGATTTAGGCTGGTTTTTGTTTACTGCAAGAAGTCATTGCTATGCAGATGAGTAGTCTGTGTGTCATGTTGATATGTGCTCCGTCCCTCCCCTTCGCTGCTCTGTCAGTGATTGTCTGGATATCGGAAATGGCTGCTCGGGAATTAAGTGGATCGCAGATGGAGCTTTTGAGAGTAGAGACTGGAAATCTCATTTTGCGCCTCCGTATTGTTATTGCTCTGCTGGCTGCTCTGAAAACGGCTTAGCTGGGTGTTTTTCTTTGGGCTGGCCCTCCACTCTCATTGCCTGTTTATATACAGACAGTACACCAGGCAGTCAGAGTTTCCTTTGCTTTACACTGTCTGTCTCAGACTGGGCTAAGGACACCCCGTATCCTGTCAACGTCATCCTGTCAGTGTTTTTTGTGTGTTTTCAGCCAGCCGACAGGAAAGTGTGTCCAGTGAAATCGAAAGTATTCAGATCCCTTGACTTTTTCCACATTTTTACACGTTACAGCCATATTTTGAAATTGATGAGGAAAAACACATTTAATCCATCTACACACTATAGATGTATTTTTATTTTTAACATTGCAAATTTATAAAAAATAAAAAAACATATACCTTTTATATACAAGTATTCAGAGCATTTGCTATGAGACTCAAAATTGTGCTCTACGGACAATTCCTTCGACATCATGAGTTGGTTTTTTATTCTGACATGCGCTATCAACTGTGGGATCTTATATAGACAGGTGTTTGCCTTTCCAAATCATGTCCAATCAATTGAATTTACCACAGGTGCACTCCAAGTTGTAGAAACATCTCAAGGTTGATGAAAGGAAACAGGATGTACCTGAGCTCAATTTTGAGTTCCATAGCAAATGCTCTGAATAATGTAAATAAGGTATTTTTTATATATATATATATATATATATATATATTTTTTTTATACATTTGCTAACATTTCTCAACCTGTCTTCACTTTGTCATTACGGGGTATTGTGTGTAGATTGAGGAAAACAATTTGTTACGTTACAGGGCTGTAACGTAACAAAATGTGGAAAAGGTCACGGGGTCTGAATACTTTCCAAATGCGCACTGTGTGTGCCTAGCTAGCCAGGAGTCAACAGCTTGGTATGTTGCCTTCATAATTGCCTGTCTAGCAGTAAAAATTAGGCCTGTTTTAAGATAGTGGCAGTGGCAATGATGTGTGCGGTATTGGCAGTCTGCTTGACTATGAGACTTAATTTAATTCACTAGTAGTTGTAATTGGATATAGTGCTCCTTAATGATCATAAGGACACCTGGGGCTCTCTGTATGCATACTGTCTCACTTCCCCAGAAATGGAACCACATCTAGCCTTAAAGCTAGAATCCTCAATTGAAACGATAGCAAAGAGGACACCCAGTCCTGTGTTGTGGTAAAAAAGCTGAGGGATAGGCCTGGAGGAATGCAACGACTCTCAAATTCATAGACATAGCTATGGATACAAGGACTGACCGTACATGATAGTTTCAACCAGGCTATACAGTCTTTGTTTACAAACGTTGTTAAACAAGCTATTATTTTGGGATCTGATGAAGTTTGACAGTTGACCTAAGCTCGTGAGGCATTTATAAGTTATATTCTTTAATGGGCATTTTTAATACATTTTTATGCCAGAAAATGAATGTAGCGACTACAGATTCCAGCTTTAAGAGGGGTTTCCTGGGAGGGGTCACCAAGCCAGTGACACAGGACCTGTTTGTCGGGTCTCTATTAGATATATTAAAGACTCCTGTAGGTATTTGAAGGCTTGTTTGTGTTTCCGTGTCTCTGCGGGTGCGTGTCTGTGTGTCCCCGTAAACAATCAGCAGTCCATTTCCAGCAGGAGCACACTTCATTAAGTACAGTCTGTCCTTCTGCTACACAGGCCACTTAATTTACACTGAGAGCTAGAAGGGGGGAGGGGGGCAGGCAGACTTGGATTGATTTTACTATTCAAATTGAATGAGCCTACAGGCCCAAGTGTCGTTGGGGTAGATCACTAAAATGAGGAAACAAACAATGACTCGGCTGAGAAAGAAACCGCGGCCTGTCCTGTGATAAAGGGAGTAGTGCCATTTGGGACTCAGCGTTACCTGCCTGTCTTGTCTTCCCAGTAGCCATTAAACCCCAGCCCCGACTTGCACATATAGTGTTCTAACCACTTGGTTAGATTGGGAGGAAATGTACGTCCTGTTGGCACAGGAGGAGGGTAGTGCCATGTTGTGTTTTTAAGTGACTTTTGACAGTTAAATCTAATGTGAAGTCTTGAAAGTCTCTCTTTTAGTTGCTGAAGGGTTATTGAGTACGCTGTGTATGGGTATCTGAAGTGCAAACTGTCATATTTGAGACACTCCTATCACTATCAAGTATCATCAACCACCATCTTGAGCCAGCAATAGCCAGCAGAATGTGTATCTACTGTAGTTTGATCAAATTATGTTAGTTTTTGCAGACAACATATTTGAGTCACTCAAATCACTCGCATCTTGATGCTGGGCGGGTGGGTGGGTGCGTTGTGGGGCCCTATTGCCCCGAGCCAATAGTTTAATGATGGAGAACAGACAGTGTCTGCAACTTTCCCCTCAACATTCGCTCCCTGTGCCTTGCCTTGGGGGAGAGACGATGTCTGCATCCCAAATGGCACCCTATTACATTTTTTAAAGTCACTTCTTTTGACCAGGGCCCACTGCGCAGGTTAGGAAAATGGAATTGTCACTCAATGAATAAAACAGAAGTCCTTAGAGAAGCTGCTATTGAAATATGGCAGTGGGACTCGCCTGAGGCATCTGTGATGTTGAATGTGATTCACAAACCCTTTCAAGGAACATAGTGTTGTCTTGGGGAATAGAATGTGAATATTGTATTTTTCTTTACCTTTTCATAAATATCTGCCCCTGCCTGTTTCTTTCTTTGGAGAAAGGCTGCGCTCCCCTTTCTCTGTCTACACAATATCGTTTACGTGTAACCCACGTTGTCTCAAACCCGTTTATCGCGTTCAGAAACCAATTAACAACCCATAACTCCGGTTAAGCATAGGACACGTTTCTATGAGACATGCTCTGTAGCCACTGTGAGCTTCGTCTGAAGGACATCAGGACTGTGGTTCAGACAGGCAGCGTAGCCCCCACCACTATGTCCCCCTCTCAGCAGCAAACAGTGCACTGTCATGGCAACAATGACAGTCTAACCGTATAACCGACGGTTATGAATGACGAACGTCATGAAAATAAAATAAGTCATGATGGGTAAAGAAAAAGAACCGCCATCTAAAATGTCATGGCCGACACAGCCATCGTTTTTAATACTGAGGCGAGCTGTTGCCGTGGCTGCTGTTGCCGTGGCTCCTCCGCCTTCTCCCGTGTCGCTGTCGGCTCTCTCGCGGGCGCTCTCTAGGTCTCCTGAGTCACTCCGGAGTCCTGGCTCTACTGAGACAGAAGATATACAGTACAATAGGAGCAATGTCCAGAGTCAGGGCACAGTGAGAGATGGCAGACTGAGGGTTAGAGGGCTTTGTGCATTTTCAAAGGAGAGCAGCACATGTCTACCTGGCCATTTTTTTTTCAGGTTTGAATAGCAGCAAATACACAGGCTCTAATAGGGACTTTTATGTAGGTTACCTGTCTGTTGGGTCATGTTTCCTACTTACCGTTTTTGAATGATTTAAACCATACCACTCATTTCGGCGTGGAATGGAACATCGTTCAACGTCTGTTCCGATAGGACTCCAGAAGCTTGGTTTGATAGATGTCCAAGTGCTGTCACAGAGATCCTTTTAATCATTATCGGAGTTCTATATGTAATTCTATGGCTGTTGTCTTGTGTTTTGCAGGATGAGGAGGAGGAGAACAGCAGGATTGAGCCGATTGGCCGAGCTGATTCCTGTATGGACCACACCCCTCTGAGGTCCCTAGAGTAAGTTCCTCAGAAAGTTGTCCAATTACAGATAGAGGACTATACGTCCCAATTGGCACCCTATTCCCTATATAGAATTACGGAATATAGCCCACTATACAGTGAATAGCGTGCAATTTGGGATATATCCAGGGCTTTTGGCTCTGCCTCTTCCTCAAACTACCTCTCTGATCACCTGATGTTGATCACTAACAAGTAAAGGAAGTAGCATTCACATGTAGCAGGAGAATGAGTGCCAGTTAACTACCTAAAACCTCTGAGCTGAACCTAACCCCACACCACTGCTGCTATCGTTTCTTCTCCATGTTGTAATTCATGAAAATAATATTTCTAGATTCAGGACAGGTAATATTTCCTTCAACAGGTTTGGAGAAAATCTTTTTAAACCCCTGGCTAATGTTCGTTGTTGGAACTCTGGTGAACCCAACATCATCATGAACCATAAAACTGACCACTGTTGCTGATCCATTGTCTTGACGATATTAATAACTCTCATTGTTTTCTAACGGTCATTAACTCTCTTGCATGCCTCCAGTCTAATCTGCAGGTACAGTATGTCGTTGATATTATTTCACCCAGTAAGGACGGTTCGTATGCGTAGTACCTTTATCCTACAGGAAACAGAAACACGTCTGAAGGCTATGGAAGGTCAATGGGTCACAGGTCAAAGAACACAAGATCAACCATGTTTAAAAACACATTTGATACAATTTACTGAATAGAACTATCAAATCTAAATCTAAATAACATCTGGGGGGAAAATCGGAATCTGAAAGACCATCTGAAGGTTTAGAAAAATATGTATAGATATATATGACATGTACAAATATTGTATACATAGTATTTATGGAAACCTACCTTGACACTCCTTAGAACTGGGTTCTGAATGATGCGTTTCTGTGACCTGGGATGTGGGGAGAAGCCCCTGGTGTGACGTTCATCCCTAGTGCTTCAGACAGACATGTTTTTTAAATTAATTTCTGCCTGCTCCGTTTGTTATGGTTTCTTCCCCCTTCCTTACTTCCAGTTGTTTTGCCCGTATGTGGTTTCACCCTCTCACCCCCTCCTCATCCATCATTGTCTCACAGTGACATTGTAAAGCTGGTAGAAGTCTCCAATGATGGCGGGCCCTTGGGGATCCATGTAGTACCTTTCAGTGCCCGGGACCGCAGGTAAAGCCCTCCCACTATTACAGCACCTGACAGACAGGCAGCAGGCTCACTGACGCTATGCAGGCCTGACGCTGAGAGGGAGAACGAGGGAGGGGGGAGGGGGGAGACAGACAAAGAGAGAGGGAGGGAGAGAGCATAGTCTGCCATGGCCCCTGCATCCTCCTCGTGTGCCCCAGTGTACTACACACCCACTACACATGGACCTACACTTCATTCATCATACGTCATGCTCACACATCATGAAGTGATTAGCTAGTTTACAGTGATCAATCATGGTGGTTCCGTGTTTGCAGGTGACTGGTCATGTTCTTCCGTGACTCCCGTCTGAAGGATTTGACATGATTTGAAGGTTGCGTCATACACATTTCAGTCCACATACGTCTCAGAAGATGTAAAGGAATCATTTATTTACTGGTCTTGCATTTATGTCCACTAGCACATACCTAGGTTTACAGTTCCTGGTCCTAAATCTGTTTGTGCTGTCATGTTAACTCCTTGTCATGCCAAACAGGACAAGAAGTGGCAAGGAGTGGCATGATAGCATAAACAGACTGGTACCCAGGTTAGCTTATTCCCTCCAGAGTCAGAGAATCTTCCAGCCGAAGTTCTGGAAAAGTGGGGGATTTTGGGAAAGGCACGGCATCTCACAGTGTGTCTACATACCTGTGAATAATAACTATCTTTGAATAGTTTTAGCACATTTATGGTAATTTGCTTGATTTACATTGAACCCTGGCCTACTCGGTATTCAATATTTCAGCGAAGTCAGCATTGTTTAGCAGTCAGGAAGCCTGGAGGTTTACTATGGCGGATTACTGCACTGGCAGCCGTCACATCTGAAGGCTTCCCGAACTCAAATGTGACGGAGCAGCATTTCTCTAAGTCCTACGTCTTACTGTCGACCTGACCATTTCTCCTGTCAGAATGATACTGTTTGGCATTTGGCAGTTCAGTCGGGAGCTGAACTTGGAATTCAGGTAAGAGAGACGCCACAAATAGTCCCTCGATCTCACACGCACTTAGCCAGAAAAAAATAATGAAAATGTATGCACTCACTAATTGACGTCTGGTTAAGATGCCAAAAATGGAAATTAAAACCATACACCAGCCAGTGGCCTCAGTGAGGATGCAGATGACATGAAGGACATGTTCCTACAGTAAAGTGTTGGTCATGTAGAGCCTAGACGTTTGCTGTAAAGCTTTTCAGTAGATCTCTTCCCAGGCCTGCTCTGAGTCTCATTTTGAACCCTGAAGGCTCTTGCACGGCTGCCAGCAGCATTAAACCAACGTCTGCTTCTGAATGTTTCCAGGACTCTAGGCCTGTTGGTCAAGCGCCTGGAGAGGGGAGGCAAGGCGCAGGAGCAGGGTCTGTTCCAGGAGAACGACTGCATCGTACGCATTAATAATGGAGACCTGCGGAACATCCATTTTGAACAGTAAGACACCTGTATCTACCGAGCCGGGATGGACCACCGGTCCTGAGCCCCGTGCCCGCCAGTCCCTCCCCTGCTCCTCTCCCTCCATCTCCTCTCCACGGCTCTGTCTTCTAACCGAAGCAGGGCCTCTGCTGCTGCCGCTGTCTGTTGCAAAGCTAACCTCGTTCCTGTTTGACTCCTCCTAGGTTGATCATACTGTTGCGTCTTGGTAAAATGGAGGCTGGCTGCTGTCCTCTCCATACCTTCAATCCTTTCTATATCCCCATATATCTATCAGCTTCATCGGCTGCTGTGAATACTAACCCCTCCCTGTTTGACTCTTAGGTCAAGCCTACCTTCAGTAGGCGCTACCCACTCAGCATCCATTCCTTTGTCTCTCAGCTCCATTGGCTCCCTCGCTACTACCGCTGCTTAACTTCCATAGCTTCTGATTTTCAGTGATTTCTCTCTCTCGCTCTCTCTCTCTCGCCCTCAGCTCCTCTGTCTGACCAGATCCTAACACCCTAACTGCTGCTGCTGCCTCCCATCCCACTCTGCTTTACGCCTGTGGGTACACTCAAAATGGCCTGCCATTATGGCGTCATTGACTTGAATGGGGAGCCCATTCTATTCATTCTAGCTAAAGCTTCTGAATACAATGTGAAGTCTCTCTTTGTCCTCTGTGGTCTACTGTATGTCTATGTCAACATCAACGGGCTGCTCCAGGTTTTGTGCTTTTCAGAAGCATCGGCACTACTGTCATGGATTTTCTGTGCGCACACACTCACTCACAATAAACCTATGGCTATACTACAGCCCTCCCAGCCCCTTCCTTAAAGATATAACAAATACGCTCTTCTGACATTTAGCATGTGTAAAACTGTCTGTTTTCATATATTTAATTCACCCCCAGTAAATAACCTGGGATAGGAAACCGATTACATCTTGTCTGGGACTTGATCTAGCCTGAAATTGGGAAGTCACTGGGCGATATCCATTTCCTTTGGGAATATTATTAGTGGCTGGGAAAACAGCTAGAAATTTTGGCAAGGAATTGCAGGTTCATTGGGAGTGGGGTTATGATTGTCTGTTCATATTTTATTTGAGAGTGGAGATGTCTACATCCCAAATAGTACCCTATGCCCTACAGTGAGGGAAAAAGTATTTTATCCCCTGCTGATTTTGTACGTTTGCCCACTGACAAAGACATGATCAGTCTATAATTTTAATGTTGGGTTTATTTGAACAGTGAGAGACAGAATAACAACAAAAGAAATACAGAAAAACGCATGTCAAAAATGTTATACATTGATTTGCATTTTAATGAGGGAAATAAGTATTTGACCTCCTCTCAATCATAAAGATTTCTGGCTCCCAGGTGTCTTTTATACAAGTAACGAGCCGAGATTAGGAGCACACTCTTAAAGGGAGTGCTCCTAATCTCAGCTTGTTACCTGTATAAAAGACACCTGTCCACAGAAGCAATCAATCAATCAGATTCCAAACTCTCCACCATGGGCAAGACCAAAGAGCTCTCCAAGGATGTCAGGGACAAGATTGTAGACCTACACAAGGCTGGAATGGGCTACAAGACCATCGCCAAGCAGCTTGGTGAGAAGGTGACAACAGCTGATGCGACCATAAGGAGGAATGCTGCCTATGACCCCAAGAACACCATCCCCACCGTCAAACATAGAGGTGGAAACATTATGCTTTGGGGGTGTTTTTCTGCTAAGGGGACAGGACAACTTCACTGCATCAAAGAGACGATGGACGGGGCCATGTACCATCAAATCTTGGGTGAGAACCTCCTTCCCTCAGCCAGGGCATTAAAAATGGGTTGTGGATGGGTATTCCAGCATGACAATGACCCAAACACACGGCCAAGGCACAAAGGAGTGGCTCAAGAAGAAGCACATTAAGGTCCTGGAGTGGCCTAGCCAGTCACCAGACCTTAATCCCATAGAAAATCTGTGGAGGGAGATGAAGGTTCGAGTTTCCAAACGTCAGCCTCGAAACCGTAATGACTTGGAGAAGATCTGCAAAGAGGAGTGGGACAAAATCCCTCCTGAGATGTGTGCAAACCTGGTGGCCAACTACAAGAAACGTCTGACCTCTGTGATTGCCAACAAGGGTTTTGCCACCAAGTACTAAGTCATGTTTTGCATAGGGGTCAAATACTTATTTCCCTCATTAAAATGCAAATCAATTTATAACATTTTTGACATGCGCTTTTCTGGATTTTTTTGTTGCTTTTCTGTCTCTCACTGTTCAAATAAACCTACCATTAAAATTATAGACGGATCATTTCTTTGTCAGTGGGCTAACGTACAAAATCAGCAGGGGATCAAATACTTTTTCCCTCACTGTATGTAGTACACTGCTTTTGCCCAGAGCCTATAGCCCCTGGCCTATGGTGCCATTGGGAGCGCAGCCGAGATGACTAGCAAAGTCACCTTTACTGTACTGTAACAGGTGTGGCTAACAAGACTACTGCTACGGCAACATTACACTCGATAGATGTTTTCAGTTCACACCTACCTTACCTCATGTTGAAGGGGTTTAAAAGGATTTCTCTCCAATCATTCTATGAAAAGCCCCATTCCTTTCATCTGTAGCCAATTGTGGGATTACATGATAAAACCTGGCAAACCTATTCTAAAGCTGTACATGGTTACTTTCAACAGGCTTTAGTCACTGATACACAGTGCAGGTGGACCACCACTAGTGTATAGTGTGTAACGTGTCTGCGTGATCCACCAGCCCTGTTTTGACTGTAGGGTCGCAAAATTCCAGTAACTTTTCCCTAAACCTCCTCGTTTTGGAGGATTCAGAATTTCCTGCTTTTATTTCACTCGATTCCCAGAATCGTCCAATAGGATTTCCAGAACACTAAAGGAATGTTGGGGAAATTACCTGCGATTTTGCCACGCTGGTTGACTGTTGTTTTGGTTCTGCCTTCCCTCAGAGCCCAGAACATGTTCCGCCAGGCCATGCGTTCCCCGGTCATCATGTTCCACGTGGTTCCCAACCTGATGAAGGCCCAGTACGAGCAGCTGTCACACAGCGAGAGGAACCCCAACGTGGCCTACTCCTCTGGACGCTTCAGCCCCGACTCCCTAGCTAGCGAGAGAGGCAGCACCACCTCAGGCCTGGACCACACCCCACAGGTTTCTCACTATTTTTCTATACGTCTATATGTCATTGCTTTTAGAATGAAAGGCACATTCCTGTGAAGACAGACAATAAAATACTGTCTTATCTTAATTCACAGTCCCGTGGTCCCCATCCCCACCCTCACCCGGAGCAGGGAGACGCCTACACCCCTCTACCCCACCCCCATGGGGGCTCCATTGGCAAGCCCCCATCCGGCCACGCCCCCTCCCCTCACAGGGTGCTAAACTCAACCCCCACGGCGGGCTTCACCAAAAAGGTTGGCAGGAGACTCAACATCCAGCTCAAGAAAGGTCAGCATCCAACCCACACACCCGCACACACACACACATACACACCTAAAGCTCAGCATCTGTTTAACCTCAGGAGGGCCGTGAGCTTTTCCTGACTATGGCCATCCCAAGGCCCAGAGGTTTTTTTTCCCAGGTCAGTTCATGTGGTCAGGAAAAGCTCCTGGTCCTACATATTGAATGGTTGGAATCCATTCTTCACAGAGGTGGTTTGTGATTAGCCCGACAGAGAAAGTATCGCTGTAATCCTCTCCAGCCATGGTGGGTCTGAGAAAATTGCCTTCTTTCCTTCCCTCATTCTAAGAATTTAGCTTCTCAGCCTCAGAAGAAAAATAACTAGTGTTTAGGTTTGTGTGATGAAGTTGTATGAATAAATTATTCTTCTATTTAGGACTTCAAAGAAGACATTGTCAAATTGTTTGGTTCAAAATATATATTCATATTATTACAGTCACTTCAAAATTAACACACAGTATCAGTCATAGGTTTGGACACCTACTCATTCAAAGGTTTTTCTTTATTTTTACTTTTTAATAATAAATACCCCATAATGACAAAGAAATAAATGACAAATGAATAAATTTGAAATACCACACATGGAATCATGTAGTAAGCAAAAAAGTTTTAAACAAATGAAAATCTATTTAATATTTGAGATTCTTCAAAGTGCCACCCTTTGCCTTGATGACAGCTTTGCACACTCTTGGCATTTTCTCAACCAGCTTCACCTGGAATGCTTTTCCAACAGTCTTGAAGGAGTTCCCACATATATGCTGAGCACTTGTTGGCTGCTTTTCCTTCACTCTTCGGTCCAACTCTTCCCAAACCATCGCAATTGGGTTGAGTTCGGGTGCTTGTGGAGGCCAGGTCATCTGATGCAGCACTCCATCACTCTCCTTCTTGGTTGTGTGCGTCTTCTTCTCAAATAGCCCTTACACAGCCTGGAGGTATGTTGGGTCATTGTCCTGTTGAAAAACAAATGATAGTCCCACTAAGCGCAAACCAGATGGGATGGTGTATCACTGCAGAATGCTGTGGTAGCCATTCTGGTTAAGCGTGCCTTGAATTCTAAATAAAACACAGTGTCACCAGCAAAGCACCATCACACCACCTCCTCCATGCTTCACGGTGGGAACCACACATGCGGAGATCATCCGTTCACCTACTCTGCGTCTCACAAAGACACGGTGTTCGGAAACAAAAATCTCAAATTTGGACTCCTCAGACAAAGGGACAGATTTCCAACGGTCTAATGTCCTTTGCTCGGTTTTCTTGGCACACCTGTTAATTGAAATGTATTCCAAGTGACAACCTCATGACAGCTTTGCATTCTCTCAAACTGCTTCATCAAGGCAAGGGGTGGCTACTTTGAAGAATCTCAAATATAAAATATATTTTGATGTTTAACACTTTTTTGCTTACTTTTCTATATGTTTCATTTAACTAGGCAAGTCAGTTAAGAACAAATTCTTATTTACAATGACGGCCTACCCCGACCAAACCCTAACCCGGACGACGCTGGGCCAATTGTGCGGCGCCCTACGGGATTCCCAATCACGGCCGGTTGTGATACAGCCTGGAATCAAACCAGGGTCTGTAGTGACGCCTCTAGCACTGAGAGGCCGTGCCTTAGATCGCTGCGCCACTCGGGAGCTTTATTGCTACATGATTCCATACGTGTTATTTCATAGTTTTGATGTCTTCACTATTATTCTACAATATAGATGAAAATAAAGAGAAACCCTGGAATGAGTAGGTGTCCAAACTTTTGACTGGTACAGTACGCTTCTCATTGCTCTTTTAATGAACAGACACACACATCAGAATCAGTCAATGTTGCCTTAAATGTCAATAAAGATGGCCAAAAGGCCTCCCACTTTTGCCTGAAACGGTAGAGAGAAAATGTGTTGCAGATCCAGATTGATCCATTCATTCCAAATTCAACACATCTCTGGAGTGTATGTAGTGACTGACAGCTGGACAGAGTTGGCACAGCACAGGCCTCTGCAATAGGAGACACGCAGTCAGGCAGGTAGGCAGGCCATAGGAGACCAGTTGTGTGTGCCGACACGGGCAACTGGGGGAGACAGAGGGCTTGTTGCTAGGCAGCCAATCGTCTATGTAGTGTACATTATGTCAAAAGGCATGTTGAAAATCAACGGGCCGCTCCGTATGGCATACTAGCACTGCGTAGGGATCTCTTCACTGCCTTGGCCAGGTATGATGTTTGTGTTCCAAACAGCACCCTATTCGCTATAGTGCACTATTTTTGACCACGTACCATAGGGCTCTGGTTAAAAGTAGTGCACTATGTAGGGAATAGGGTGCCATTTATACAGTCCCAACAGACCACATCCAGGTGTGTATCATACTATTAGGTTTTTATTCACTTTCTTTTGAAAGGAGGCCTACATAAACATAGCACTGTTAATAACATCTACAGCCTTTGGCTTGTTTGTTGTGTTTTGAGTGCAGCAGACTGAACCTTATTTGGTGGATAGATTTAGTTGGTTTGTCGACATCTTAAAGGGATACTTCAGAATTTTGGCAATGAAGACCTTTATCTACTTCCCCAGAGTCTGATAACAGCTAGCTTTTACCATAGACTTCCAGTCATTGTGCTAATGCTAGTTAGCAATTGTGCTAACGCTAGTTAGCAACTTCTTTCAAACTGCACACACAGACATGAAAATGGTATCCACGAGTTAATCTGACTTTGGGGAAGTAAAAAGAGGGCTTTTTTAAGATGTCAACATAACAAACTCACTGGCCTTTTCACAAAACCCAAACTCGAACACAATCAATCTGGGATATTACAAGACTGATCTAACTTGTCTTGAAAGATCCTGTGTACCAAATGAAACACATTAATGCTAATGCCATTTACCGGTAACTATAATACGTGCCCGTCCTATGGTGGGAAGTTGATTGGCTTATTGACATGGAGGGGATTTAGATTGCTCTGAAACAGAATCCTCAGAGTGTTCTGGAATCCTCTCTGTGTTTGCCTTGCTTACATTACCATACACAGCTCAGACAGAGACAGAGGGGTTAGGCTTGGCAGACATTCTCCTAATGATTGGACTGTGGTGCCGGCGGGAGAGGAGAAAGAGATACCATCCTCAACCTCTGGACTCTGATTCAGGCCAGGAGGATTCCGCAGTTCAACCCGTTTTGTCTCAACCTTTCATACTAGCTGTCCAGAATCCTTCCCATGTTGCATTTTCACTTTGGATTGCCTCATGGCTATGTCTGAATACCCATACTTGCGTTGTAAATAGGCTTTTTGGGTATGCGAATTGAACATGTTTTATAGTAAGTGAAATTTCCAAACATTTAGTATGCTTTAAATGCCAGGATGTCATAGCCATTTTGGCTTTACATCTAGAAATCGCTGCATGCTATTGAGGAAGAGAATTGTCTTTTCCGACCCACGTGTTTGACAACAGCTGATAATTATGAGAAGGGGACACGAAATGAACAGATGGCGGGAAGCAACGCAATTGCAAATTAGATTACACGTTCTTGGTATGGGTGAGCCTAGTATGTTGATATTTGTTGCTTACTGCATACATTTATACTAGACAGTACGTTCTAAATAGTATGTAGTATGTGTAATACACAGTATGTCGTTTTGGTAAGTAGTAGGCAAGACACATTTCAAACACTGCCAGAATGTCTTGCTGCTGTGTAGACCTGACTGTACCTGTGATATGAGGGGAGTCAAAATGTGACGGGCGTTCTCGCGCGTTTCACATCCTCCTGTTTCATCCCTTAGGTCCAGAGGGTCTGGGTTTCAGCATCACTTCGCGCGACGTCCCCATTGGCGGCTCGGCGCCCATCTACGTGAAGAACATCCTGCCCCGAGGAGCTGCCATCCAGGACGGACGCCTCAAGGCTGGAGACAGGCTGCTGGAGGTGAGACCCGAGACCCAGGGGATGCTTCAGTAAAACACTCTCATTGTCTAGTCACCCTGTTTCTAGATCTCTGTTCCCAATAGTTTATGTTGTGTTAGCCTCTAATACGGTGTGACTTCTGGCACGTAGGGAGGGACATGTTGTTTAGGCTCATAATAGTGTCTTGGTGGGATCAGTTCAAGTGAATGGCAGCGGGTTCCTCAGTGTGGGATTTAGGGGTCAAAATCGGAATGTGAATCTGTATGTTACTAATTGCCGTATGTGTTCCAGGTGAATGGAGTGGACTTGGTTGGTCGGACCCAGGAGGAAGTGGTCGCTCTGCTGAGGGCCACGCCTATGGGAGGAGCTGTGGGGCTGGTGGTGCTACGACAGGAGGAGACCTTCCTGGTAGGTCTCTCTGCTCCCCTAACACTGCAAACTCTACATTCCCTCCTCTCTAGGATGCTTAGAGTCCCCGTTTGTCATAATGTCCCCTACTCTCAGGAAAGTGTGTGTGTACATCAATATGCATGTCGTGGGGCCCTGTGGTTGTGTGCGTCTTATACCTTGTCACGGTTAATCTCCCAAGTTCCCCAGTAAGTATTGTGTTTTCCTTCCATTCTCCTCCTCACACAACATGCCAATGCAGCATGCAGATTGATTGTGCTACTCTGGCACAGCGCTACTCTCTATTATCCGTGCCTATGTCCCAAATGGCTTCCTATTCCTACATAGTGCACTACTTTTGATCAGAGCCCTATGGATCCTGGTCAAATGTAGTGCACTATGTAGAGGGTGGGGCGCCATTTGGGACGTAGACCCTGATCCAAGTATTCTCGGTGGGAACCTGTAGTGCTCCGCTCCCTCAGAACAAATTGGATAGATTGATTGATGGATGGGTGAGAAAGCGGGCAGGTTAGGGACAGACTGAGAAATACACTTGTTGTTGGGTGGAATATCAATCAGATTCAGAACCCACACAATAGGTCCTGTTCAAAAGTAGTGCACTAAATGGGGAATAGGGTGCCATTTGAAACAGAGTGACTAGAGGGTGACTACTCAGTTTGAGATTATAATGGCTCATGCCATGTAATGTGTTTATATAGACGCGCCGTGTGTTTTAATTTGTTTTAATTGAAAGGTTTTGTCAATACACATGTTTTTTTAATGAAACAACACATCTGGGGTTCCGTTAGTGTGTCTGATGAAAGGAATATGTTGAGTTAATGCTGGGGTTAGTGCTGAGGTCTAAATTATAGTGGCTGTGTTCCAAATGGCACCCTATTACCTACAAAGTGCACTACTTTTGACTAGAGGCCCTGGTCAAAAGTGGTGCACTATAAAGGGAGTAGGGTGCCATTTGGTGCGCAGGCAGTCCCGCCGAGGTTGATCAGTATTTACTACCCAAGTCACTGGCTACTATACGATCTCCCAACAAAACCGCCAGTATGCTTCTTTAACACCCGGGATGTTGCGCCAGGCTGAGTTATAGAACAGAGTAGCACTCAAATCCCCGCCCCCCTGTTGTGATAATAATGGGCCAGAGTTTTCTCCTCTCACCATTAGTGGATCACAGCCACCAGCAACCAACAGCAGGTTCAACCAACCCCCTCCAACAGTGACAGTTATTACAACTGAAGACGCACACACCCTATTGGCTGGCTGTCACTCTGGGCCAATCATTCTGGCCGGGCTGAGTTAGATGTTGAGCCCAGGGGCGTTCATCCAGGCCTCATCGGGATCAATACTCATCTTTTGATTAGTCCAGAGCCTTTCTTTCACTCAGGAGGATGTGTCCCAAATGGAACACCCTTTTCCCTATGGGGCCCCGGTCAAAAGTAGTGCACTATGTAGGGAATAGGGTGCCATTTGGGATACAAGCTAGAGGTATCTGTCTGCTATCTCGTCTGACACACATGACGGGGGGAGGGTATAAATATTACACAGCGGAGAGAACCGCTTCTACCCCCAGGGGGAAAACACAGGCCTGGTTCTTCTGACTCTAGTAGTGGGGAAGAGAGCTGGAGCAGCTACTCTGAGTTATTCCCCGCCCCCAGGCAATGATTACTGATATGCTGGTAATATCCATAGATGGGCTATAGTGGTACATGTGAGCATGTATTTTGGTAAAGAAATGCACTCTGTTGGAGTGTGTGAACACTGGGTAGCCCACTTCTACTGCACAGTCTACATTAGGTGGAGACTTACATTTCCCTCACTAACTTTAAACATCAGCTGTCTGAGCAGCTAACCTATCGCTGCAGCTGTACATAGTCCATCTGTAAATAGCCCACCCAATCTACCTACCTCATCCCCATATTGTTTTTACTTTTCTGCTCTTTTGCACACCAGTATCACTACTTACACATCATCATCTGCTCATATATCACTCCAGTGTTAATCTGCTAAATTGCAATTACTTTGCTAATATGGCCTATTTATTGCCTTACCTCCTCATGCCATTTGCACACACTGTATATAGACTCTCTTTTTTTCTATTGTGTTATTGACTGTAGGCTTGTTTATTCCATGTAACTCTGTGCTGCTGTTTGTGTCGCTGCTGTGCTTTATCTTGGCCAGGTCGCTGTTGTAAATGAGAACTTGTTCTCAACTAGCCTACATGGTTAAATAAAGGTGAAATAAAATAGTCAATGGATGGTAGTTTGGATTTCTGTCAGTCTACTCCAGGGGTAATCAAATGTGAGCCTGGAGGTCCAGAGAACTGCTGGTTTTCTGTTCAACCTGAACAATTAATTGGACCCACCTGGTGTCCCAGGTCTAAATCAGAGGAGGAACATGAACATCAGCAGTGGAACTGGCTTCAAGGGTCCAGATTTGAATTAGCCCGATGTGCTCCTCCCTCAGTTAGATTTGATGTACAGTATTGCTGCAAACATGTGTCATTGACTACTGTTGTATCTTCTGACACCCTGTTTCCTCTAGAATGCAGAGCCTCAGATGCAAAGCCCCAGAGATTTGGTAAGAGTCACCCAAACCCCGTTTTTACCTGTTACATGTCCCCTACACTGAGTCAGTGGAGGCTGGTGAGAGGAGGATGGCTCATGATAGTGGTTGGAAGCAAATGTCAAGAAACCATTCGTTCTCTTCCAGCCAATACTTTGAGCCTGTTCTTCGCTAATACAGCATGCAAAACTCCTAAGACTATGCACGTCACGTCTAGTGCAGGTTCAGATTGTCCTCTGCTGTGCCTGTTAGTAACGTGGTAGATATTTTCAGGTGTGTAAATGTCGAGCGTCGACCGTTGTCAAACGTGATTAATGTATGATGGTGTGCAGTCAAACGAAATGTACTTTATTGCACAATTCTGCATGTCCCGTGATGCGCTGATGTAGGAGTTCAGTGGAGTACCGTAGAGAAGGGTGTGTTTTCACTACTTGAATAGTCTGCTCAGGGACACGCCCATTGATGCAGTGCCATTAACAACCTGGCCACACTCATAGATGACTTTCTCTGAATGGGGTCGAATGCTCATTGTGCTATTTGACCTTGTTTGGGGACATGAGGAGACCATTTACATGGCCTTTTAACGTTGCTCTCAACTGATGAGAGGAAAGCTCATCGTTGACTGACCCACTGTGTCGTAGGACTGTATTTAAACTTAGAATGGGGTCCTTGTTGTTTTCACCAATTTGTATTTTTTTGAACCTTTATTTAACGAGGCAGAGGGTTTGTTATACTGGGTTGTTATACTATCAAGGTGATTCATGATGAACTATGTCAGCCAGCCATTCTCCAGCTTCATTGACCAGCTAATTTGGCGCTTCTGTGACGTGTTCAGTTTGCTCCTCAATTCACGCTCCTCGGTTGGCGAGCGAGGTAGCAGCCCAGAGTGGGCGTTCCACGACGGGTTTGCTTCAGGGTGGTCCTTCCCTTTCCAGTAAACCATTCACACCAGACCAGGAGGTGTGTCATGGCTGCTGTTAGAACGGCCTCATGTGGAACGGCTCCGGAGTCGTTATCGTTGTGCTCAGATGAGACACAATCCAGAGTCGGGCACCTTAGATCCCTGAGTAATCGCTCACTCCTGTGTGATTCTACAAACCTCGCCAATGAATTCCATCATAAAGTTGGCCTACATGTTGTACACCTTAGATTCAAGTCTGTCTCTCTGTCTCTCTGTCTCTCTGTCTCTCTGTCTCTCTGTCTCTCTCTCTCTCTCTCTCTCTCTCTCTCTCTCTCTCTCTCTCTCTCTCTCTCTCTCTCTCGTGTATGATTTTACAATCCTCGCCAATGAATCCCTTTGTTCTCTCCTTCCCGGCATATTCCCTCCATAATGGGCTCCACAATTATACCCAGCAGATGTTATCTCTTGTTAGAGGCTTTGTTCCACACAACTCTCAACAACACATGAACTTCACTGTTCTGTTGTGGTGCCAGGCAGACAGCAGCACTGAGGCTCTGATACTAGTACAGAACATGGGCCCTGGTCAAAAGTAGTGCACTATATAGGGAATAGGGTGCCATTTGGGAACCAGTCTGTGTTTCCCGGCAGGAGACCGTTTTAGCGCATTAGCCCCCCCCCCCCCCCATCTCATCTGAATGGCCCTCTTCCAGTAGCTGGATGGCGGGAGGGAGGCAGGGTGAGATGGAGGGAGACTGGGGGACAGGGAACAAAGTTAAGAGCTCCACACGCCAAATGGCACGCTCTCTCTGTACTGGACCAATTAACCTGAGGCCTCACTTGAAGCCATAGTAGCCTGCAGCCACTCTCCGATCCCCCCTCTCACTAAAACAGGTCGAACACACAGAGACAATAGGCAACATCACCTTGACCCCCCACATGAATTAGCTCAGCACTTTGGCAACGTTAATAATTAATAAACGTATAATCGCTGTTAATAATTGATTATCTCTTTGTGTGAGTTGGGGGGGGGGGGCTTCTGTTACCCAGAGGTACATGCTATTGTTGACACTATGGGCCCTGGTCAAAAGTAATACACTATATAGCCAATAAAGTGCCTTTGAGATGCACCCATGAACAAGGTTAATTGCCACTCCTGCTGACATTTCTGGGGTTTGTTGCTTGTGTGGCATTGGTACCATGGAATGACGGGCCTGCGGTGGTCTCTGGTGTGTGTGTGTGTGTATGTGGAATGTAACCACAGGTCTGACTGTTCCCCTCTCCAGCGTCGCTCGGTAAGGAAGGCCGTGTCGGCCACGGAGCCCCACTGGCTGACTGAGGTAACCACCCACAGCAGTGGGTGCGTCCCAAATGGCACCCGTGTCCCTATATAGTGTACCCCTGTAGTGCACCATACAGGGCAAAGGGTGCCATTTGGGATGCACGCAGTGCCTCCGCATGACATCATCCCTCTGCTCTGTGGGACTGAGTCAACCAGGAGCCGTGAAGCAAAGGTAACACTTTGGACTGTTGTGCAGCAGACTGAATGAGAGTCAGTTGGGCTGTTCATTGGGACTGCCTAAGTAACAGTAAATGTGGCCGTGGGTGGGTATGCCTTGTGGTCTATACGCTCTGTCACTCTGTGCTGATTTAGGAAGTAACTGCCTTTACACCTGCCGTCGCAGGGCAGCACTGATCTAATACATATAGGCTACGTGGCACCCTGTTTCCTATATAGTGCACTTCGAAACATGGCCCATATGGCTTTGGTCAGAAGTAGTGCATTATGGCCTCCCGAGTGTTGCAACGGTCTAAGGCATTGTGGTGCTAGAGGCGTCAGGACAGACCCGGGTTCGATCCCAGGCTGTGTCTCAACCAGCCGCGACCAGGAGACCCATGAGGCGGCGCACAGTTGGCCCGGCGTCGTCCGGGTTAGGGGGGGGGGGTTAGACCGTCCGGGATGTCCTTGTACCACAAGCGACTGCTTGTGGCGGTCCGGGCACATGCACGCTGACTTCGGTCGCCAGTTGTACGCCGTTGCCGCGGCTTCCGGGTTAAGCAAGCAGTATGTTGGACATTAGGAAATGTATAAGTAGTGCATTATATAGGGTGCCATTTGGAATACACATTAGTGTAAATCCACTGCTAATAATATCCGTAATAGCTGATATCATTGTGAACTTCTTGTTCTGGTGGTGCTATTAGTTATAGAAAATTACTGCAAGTTGATATTGAGAAGGCATCAGTGCCAGTTACCCTGTAATGTAATGTAAAGCCAAGCCACATTGATCTATGGTCACACAGACACATTTTCGACTCGCTCGACTCCGATGAATAATTGTTGTGGCTCTTTCTGCCCCCGCTCTCTGCCACACGCGCACACACACAACGCGCGCACACACAGTGTTATTTGTGCCCCCGTGCAGATGCGACTGCATTCATGTCTCTAGTGTGTGAATGTATGAGTCAATCAGAAGGCCCAGTGACTCTAGTGGAGAACAAGCTCTTGCCTTAATTAAAGTGATGTTTCAAGCTGCCACCTGTTTCTGCGTATAAAGCACGCTGTGGCTGGGAGCAGCTGCTAGCTGGGTAATTGCCATCACACAGTCACAGTATAGAGGAGGAAGAGGACACGGATGGATCTGGAGTCTCATTCTAATCTGAAGCCATTCTGATCTCGTGTGTGAGATGTGTGGATGTTTAGGCGGATGAGGCAGGGGCTGTTGCTCTTTGCGACTATGCCTCAGAGATGGGAGTTATTTATAAAAAATAAAATTAAAAACACATGACCTCGTATGACGGTGATTATAAAGGGCTGAAAGGTGACGTCCTTTTCTTTGCTCACAGTTCCACTGTGTTTAATGACTCGCTGCCTCCTCCATGAGGAGTGTGATGGTGTGTGTGTGTGTGTGTGTGTGTGTGTGTGCGTGCGAGTCTCTCTTTGTGCACCGCACACACCTCCACATCAGTCTGTCTGGACTCCTCTGTCTATCCCCCAGGTGTTTGATATTCATGGTCTATCAGCATGCGGTCTAAGGTAGATAGTGAAAGAGAGAGAGCTGCTTTTAAAAAAAAAAAAAGAGCCTCAGAAGCGTTCAGCGCTCTCCACATGGGCTCCCTCCAGCAATTACATCCTCCACTGCCTCCTCATCTCTCCTCTCCTCTTTGCGCTTTTAATTCGTTTCAAGTGACTTTTTGATTCAATCAAATCGACAGGTTTGTTTGGGAAAGTTGAGAGCACGCCTCTAATCGCTTCAGGTGATGCTGTTGGGAGCGATCGGGGGGCGTGAGGTAGGCCAGGGCTGTAGGGGTTGAGATCGGGGGGCGTGAGGTAGGCCAGGGGTGTGTAGGGAGCCAGGGCTGTAGGGGTTGAGATCGGGGGGCGTGAGGTAGGCCAGGGGTGTGTAGGGAGCCAGGGTTGTAGGGGTTGAGATCGGGGGGCGTGAGGTAGGCCAGGGGTGTGTAGGGAGCCAGGGCTGTAGGGGTTGAGATCGGGGGGAGTGAGGTAGGCCAAGGGTGTGTAGGGAGCCAGGGCTGTAGGGGTTGAGATCTGGGGGCGTGAGGTAGGCCAGGGGTGTGTAGGGAGCCAGGGCTGTAGGGGTTGAGATCGGGGGGCGTGAGGTAGGCCAGGGGTGTGTAGGGAGCCAGGGCTGTAAGGGGTTGAGATTGGGGACGGGAGTGGAGGTGCCATTTTATTCACTCTGTGGAATACAAAGCACCCTGCAGCCTGGGTTGCTCAGGAGAGGAGGGGAAGAGAAGGCAGTTCTGCAATTGTGTTCCACATGGATTCATCCTCTCTCCTCTCCCTCTGTCGCCCGCACTGTCTCTCTCTTCCTCTGTCTTTTTTTTCTCCTCTTTCTCTGTTCTCTCTCTTTCTCTCTATTCCGCCGCTCGCTCTCTCTCCTTCGGTCTCTCCACAAAGTAATTCAATCTCTCTCTGCAAACAATGGGAGCTAATGAATGTATGACACTGAGCTTGATTATGACTGCATTCATTACACATGCACATAATTGCTAGTAGTTTAGTGTGCAGATTTATTCAGAGGACAGCTGTCAATTGACAAGGCAGAGAGAATAGCTTTTTTGTTATTCAATGAGGCTCAGGCACCTGTTGCATTTTCTGATATACTGTATGTGTCTGCTTCTGTGTGTGGATAATGCTCTTAATTGTATACATTCTAGTGTGTTTTGGGGGCCTGCGAGGTGATCACCGAATCAAATCAAAATTGATTTGTCGAATGCTTACTTCCCAAAAATGCATAAAAAAATATTGAAAAATAATAACACGAGGAATAAATATAAAATGAGTAACGATAACTAGGCTATATACAATGGGGCAAAAAAATATTTAGTCAGCCACCAATTGTGCAAGTTCTCCCACTTAAAAAGATGAGAGGCCTGTAATTTTCATCATAGGTACACTTCAACTATGACTTCAAAATCCAGAAAATCGCATTGTAGAATTTTTTTATGAATTTATTTGCAAATTATGGTGGAAAATTAAGTATTTGGTCACCTACAAACAAGCAAGATTTCTGGCTCTCACAGACATGTAACTTCTTCTTTAAGAGGCTCCTCTGTCCTCCACTCGTTACCTGTATTAATGGCACCTGTTTGAACTTGTTCTCAGTATAAAAGACACCTGTCCACAACCTCAAACAGTCACACTCCAAACTCCACTATGGCCAAGACCAAAGAGCTGTCAAAGGACACCAGAAACAAAATTGTAGACCTGCACCAGGCTGGGAAGACTGAATCTGCAATAGGTAAGCAGCTTGGTTTGACGAAATCAACTGTGGGAGCAATTATTAGGAAATGGAAGACCACTGATAATCTCCCTCGATCTGGGGCTCCACGCAAGATCTCACCCCGTGGGGTCAAAATGATCACAACGGTGAGCAAAAATCCCAGAACCACACAGGGGGACCTAGTGAATTGCCTGCAGAGAGCTGGGACCAAAGTAACAAAGCCTACCATCAGTAACACACTACGCCGCTAGGGACTCAAATCCTGCAGTGCCAGACGTGTCCCCCTGCTTAAGCCAGTACATGTCCAGGCCCGTCTGAAGTTTGCTAGAGAGCATTTGGATGATCCAGAAGAAGATTGGGAGAATGTCATATGGTCAGATGAAACCAAAATCTAACTTTTTTGGTAAAAACTCAACTCGTCGTCTTTGGAGGACAAAGAATGCTGAGTTGCATCCAAAGAACACCATAACTACTGTGAAGCATGGGGGTGGAAACATCATGCTTTGGGGCTGTTTTTCTGCAAAGGGACCAGGATGACTGATCCGTGTAAAGGAAAGAATGAATGGGGCCATGTATCATGAGATTTTGAGTGAAAACCTCCTTCCACCAGCAAGGGCATTGAAGATGAAACGTGGCTGGGTTTTCAGCATGACAATGATCCCAAACACACCACCCGTGCAACGAAAGAGTGGCTTCGTAAGAAGCATTTCAAGGTCCTGGAGTGGCCTAGCCAGTCTCCAGATTTCAACCCCATAGAAAATCTTTGGAGGGAGTTGAAAGTCTGTGTTGCTCAGCAACAGCCCCAAAACATCACTGCTCTAGAGGAGATCTGCATGGAGGAATGGGCCAAAATACCAGCAACAGTGTGTGAAAACCTTGTGAAGACTTACATAAAACGTTTGACCTCTGTCATTGCCAACAAAGGGTATATAACAAAGTATTGAGATAACAAAAGTTTATTGACCAAATACTTATTTTCCACCATAATTTGCAAATAAATTCATCAAAAATCTTACAATGTGATTTTCTGGATTTTTTTTCTCATTTTGTCTGTCATAGTTGAAGTGTATGTACCTATGATGAAAATTACAGGCCTCTCATCTTTTTAAGTGGGAGAAATTGCACAATTGGTGGCTGACTAAATACATTTTGGCCCCACTGTACACAGGGTACCCCAGTCGCCGTGCAGGGGTACGAGGTATTTGAGGTAGATATGTACAGTACATATAGGTAGGGGTAAAGTGAATAGGCATACTTATTGTGATCAGATACTCCATTCTTCTGACAATGTGTTTAGTCACAATGTCAATGTTGGCTCTGCTTTGCTACAGAAGACCATAATACATTCAGAACACTGACTTGAAGGATCTCTATGACAGAGAGATCCTTTGCCTCATCTGTAACTAAACTCATAGATGTGAGTTGGTCATCCCATGGCTCCTGATTCTGAAGAGCGTCGGAATCGGCATAGCTGCGTCCCAATTTGGACAAACCTACTCATTCATGGGTTTTTCGTTTCTTTTTACTATTTTCTTTGTAGAATAATTGCAAAGACATCAAAACTATGAAATAACACACATGGAATTATATATTGACCCAAAAAGTGTTAAACAAATCCAAATATATTTTTTATTCTTCAAAGTATCAAAGTCCCCTTTTGCCTCTGTGACAGCTTTGCACACTCTTGGCATTCTCTCAACCCGCTTCATGAGGTAGTCACCTGGAAAGCATTTCAATTAACAGGTGTGCCTTGTTAAATTAATTTGTGGAATTTCTTTCCTTAATGCGTTTGAGCCAATCAGTTGTGTTGTGACAAAGTAAAGGGTGGCTATTTTGAAGAATATTAAATATATTTTGATTTATTTAACACTTTTTGGTTACTACATGATGTTATATGTGTTTTATCATAGTTTTGATGTCTTCATTATTGTTCTACAATGTAGAAAATAGTAAAAATAAAGAAAAACCCTTGATTGAGTAGGTATGTCCAAACTTTTGACTGGTACTGTATATAGTATAGTGCACAAATTTTGACCAGGCCCTGGTTAAAAGTAGTACACTATGGAGGGAATAGGGTGCCATTTGGGACACTAATCTTGTATTTGCCTATCAGTAGCAGAAATTATCAGTGACACCGTCCTTTCTCCCTCCCTCGCTCACTCTCCGTTCTAGAAGGTTGAGGAGGATGACCTGGTGTTGACCCCTGACGGTACCAGGGAGTTCCTGACCTTTGAGATCCCTCTGAGTGACTCGGGGTCGGCCGGGTTAGGGGTCAGCGTCAAGGGCAACCGCTCCAAGGAGAACCATGCTGACCTAGGCATCTTCGTCAAGTCCATAATCAATGGAGGAGCTGCCTGCAAGGTGAGTCTTGCCCCTCTCATAAGGATTCCGATGTTCATGGTCATATAAGTAATGATATATTTTCTGGAGTTTATATACTAATCTGCCTGTTGGCATCTTCTGTCTATCTGTTCTGATTTGACAGTGAACTTCATTGCTTTGTCTGCTATTCGTTATTCCACTGACAGTGCAGTAACCTTGGTGCCAGTCTTTCTTGCACTCTAGCCTACTCTCTAGGGAATTAAGTAGCCTGGGTGTCACTCGTTGTTCGGTGTGACAAGGAGTTGGCAAGATGACGCAAGCAGATCTGGGACCAGGTTAACAGCACCAGTGCTATTGCGTTGAACAGCCTGATCGTGGGTGTTCTGATTCTGCGTGTCACATGCTGTGTTAACAGGATAGGCGGCTGCGGGTCAACGACCAGCTGATAGCGGTGAACGGCGAGTCATTGATAGGCAAGACCAATCAGGAGGCCATGGAGACGCTAAGGAAGTCCATGTCGGTGGAGGGCAACAAACGCGGGACGATTCAGCTGATAGTGGCCAGGAGGGTCACCAAACGCAGTGAGGTAAGCCTAACCCTCCCTTTGGGACAGCCGTGGAGATTATTGGACCAACACCAGTCTGAGGACAGGCTCATAGTAATGGCTGACAACCCGTCACTCTGTGACCACTGACAACCCGTCACTCTGTGACCACTGACAACCCGTCACTCTGTGACCACTGACAACCCGTCACTCTGTGACCACTGACAACCCGTCACTCTGTGACCACTGACAACCCGTCACTCTGTGACCACTGACAACTCGTCACTCTGTGACCACTGACAACTCGTCACTCTGTGACCACTGACAACTCGTCACTCTGTGACCACTGACAACTCGTCACTCTGTGACCACTGACAACTCGTCACTCTGTGACCACTGACAACCCGTCACTCTGTGACCACTGATAACCGTCACTCTGTGACCACTGACAACCCGTCGCTCTGTGACCACTGACAACCCGTCGCTCTGTGACCACTGACAACCCGTCGCTCTGTGACCACTGACAACCCGTCGCTCTGTGACCACTGACAACCCGTCGCTCTGTGACCACTGACAACCCATCAGTTTGTGACCACTGACAACCCATCAGTTTGTGACCACTGACAACCCATCAGTTTGTGACCACTGACAACCCATCAGTTTGTGACCACTGACAACCCATCAGTTTGTGACCACTGACAACCCATCAGTTTGTGACCACTGACAACCCATCGCTCTGTGACCACTGACAACCCATCAGTTTGTGACCACTGACAACCCATCAGTTTGTGACCACTGACAACCCATCAGTTTGTGACCACTGACAACCCATCGCTCTGTGACCACTGACAACCCATCGCTCTGTGACCACTGACAACCCGTCAGTTTGTGACCACTGACAACCCGTCAGTTTGTGACCACTGACAACCCGTCAGTTTGTGACCACTGACAACCCGTCAGTTTGTGACCACTGACAACCCGTCAGTTTGTGACCACTGACAACCCGTCACTCTGTGACCACTGACAACCCATCAGTTTGTGACCACTGACGACCCATCAGTTTGTGACCACTGACAACCCATCAGTTTGTGACCACTGACAACCCATCAGTTTGTGACCACTGACAACCCATCAGTTTGTGACCACTGACAACCCATCAGTTTGTGACCACTGACAACGCATCAATTTGTGACCACTGACAACCCATTAGTTTGTGACCACTGACAACCCATCGCTCTGTGACCACTGACAACCCATCGCTCTGTGACCACTGACAACCCATCAGTTTGTGACCACTGACAACCCATCAGTTTGTGACCACTGACAACCCGTCGCTCTGTGACCACTGACAACCCGTCGCTCTGTGACCACTGACAACCCGTCGCTCTGTGACCACTGACAACCCGTCAGTTTGTGACCACTGACAACCAGTCAGTTTGTGACCACTGACAACCCGTCAGTTTGTGACCACTGACAACCCGTCAGTTTGTGACCACTGACAACCCGTCAGTTTGTGACCACTGACAACCCATCACTCTGTGACCACTGACAACCCGTCACGAAGATGCCTTGAAATTTGAAGTTTTTCCAAAAACACTTGAAACAGTTGTTCAGTTTTCATTAACATACACCCTCCCACATGTAGTCCCCGTGTTAAATTCCAAAGCCAGGGACATGTTCTGGACTGGAGAGCTCTGCTATGGATGTGATTTAAAGAACAGTTAGTCAGGTGGGTCACAGCAGTTCACACAACATGACCTGCGCCCCAAATGGCACCCTATTCCCTATTTAGTGCACTACTTTTGAACAGGGGCTCTGGTCCAAAGTAGTGCACCATGTAGGGAATAGTGTGCCATTTGGGACGCAGGCATGCTCTCGTCTTAGCCTCCATGCCCCGGGGTCTAATGTGTCATGATATTGGTACATACTCAAGACTCTGGCTTGATCACTTCTCTATCTAGTGTACTGCACTGCCCACTTTCCAGCAGTGTGTTGTTTGTAGTGTGAACTGTACTGTAGGCCTCCATCCCTGCCTCTGCCTCTTGCTACGGCACATGTCAGAACTGAGATGCCCATTGCGCAGCTGGTAATTGAAAGCAGAGCAGGGGGTAAGGGCTGAGCTGTGTGTTGCAGTCGGGGCATGCTGTGCTGTGGAGAAGGGTGAGAGCAGAGAGCACTGGCCTTGAGTGAGGTACAGACACACAGGGGAGACTGGTCGATATCTGCGTCACAGATACAGCTGAAAGGATGGCTTGGACTAGAGCAGTATGGTTCTAGGTGTCTATGTAGAAGAGGAATTATACTTCATTGATCCATTTCCCACGCGGTCCTCAGAGTATGTGATGTACAGTGTCTTCAGAATGTTTCGGTACCCCTTGACTTATTCCATATTCTGTTGTTACAGCCTGTATTCAAATGGGATTAAATATATTGTTTTCTCACCCAACTACACACAATACCCATAATGACTGTCCAAACAGCAAGTTACAAGTGATCAAATCGGATTAGTGTGTGTTCAGACAGCAGTCATTTGCTGGCATGGCTATGTTAGTTGTCATAGTAACAACAGGTGTGTGCGCAGTGGTGTAGGCTGATTGGTGTTGGTTAGGGGTGTCAAACTCATTCCACGGAGGGCCTAGTGTCTGCTGGTTTTAGTTTTTTTCCTTTCAATGAAGACCTAGACAACCAGGTGAGAGGAGTGCCTCACTCATTATTGACCTTAATTCATCAATGCAGTGCAAGGGAGGAGCGAAAACCCGCAGAACTCCTTGGAAAGAGTTTGACACTTGGTGCTCGTGGTTCCTGTCACTCAGAAGTTAAGTAGCAGGCGACGGTGACAGCATTACCTGCCATGGACGTTCCCCAGTTGCTTTGAAGGTTCAAAATCATTGTGTGAGAACACTTTTTTAAAGCCTCAAAGAACAAGAAGATCCAACTTTCAAAACACGTCCTTTTTGGCTAGCCACAGCAGTCAACTTGTCTAGGGTTTCCCCAAACTCGGTCCTGTACGTCTGCAGTGTACAGCATTTTCACATTATTATAATGTATTCAAGTTCTTGTCAAAGTTGGTTGTTGATCATTTCTAGACAGACATTTTCAAGTCTTGCCATAGCATTTTAAGCTGATTTTAAGTCAAACTGTAACTAGGTCACTCAGTAACATTCACTGTCTTCTTGGTAAGCAACTCCAGTGTATATTTGGCCTGGTGCTTTAGGTTACCTATGTGTCTGGCTAGACTTTAAACTCTCCTTCCATACTCGCATTAAGCATCTCCATTCCAAAATTAAATCTAGAATTGGCTTCCTATTTCGCAACAAAACATCCTTCACTCATTCTGCCAAACATACCCTCGTAAAACTGACCATCCTACCGATCCTTGACTTCGGCGATGTAATTTACAAAATATCCTCCAACACTCTACTCAGCAAACTGGATGCAGTCTATCACAGTGCCATCCGTTTTGTCACCAAAGCCCCATATACTAAAAATCACTGAAGCTGGAGACTCGTATGTCCCTCTAGCTTTTACCACCAGCTGTCAGAGCAGCTTACAGATCACTGCACCTGTACATAGCCCATCCAACTACCTTATCCCCATACTGTATTTATTTATCTTGCTCCTTTGCACCCCAGTATCTCTTCTTGCACATTCATCTTCTGCACATCTATCACTCCAGTGTTTAATTGGTATGTTTTAATTACTTCACCACTATGGCCTATTTATTGCCTTTACCTCCCTTATCTTACTTAATTTGCACACACTGTATATAGACTTTTTCTACTGTGTTATTGACTGTATGTTTGTTTATTCCATGTGTAACTCCGTGTTGTTGTATGTGTCAAACTACTTTGCTTAATCTTGGCCAGGTTGCAGTTATAAATGAGAACTTGTTCTCAACTTGCCTACCTGGTTAAATAAAGGTAAAATAAAAAATAGGTTATTGTCCTACTGAAAGGTGAATTTGTCTTCCAGTGTCTGTTGGAAAGCAGACTAAACCAGGTTATCTTCTAGGGTTTTGTCTGTGCTTAGCTCTATTCAGTTTATTTTTATAGAAAAAAAACTCCCCAGTCCTTGCCGTTGACAAGTATATTCATAACATGATGCAGCCACCACCATGCTTGAAAATATGAAGCATTGTGTGCAGTGAGTGTTGGATTTGCACCAAACATAACGCTTTGTATTCAGGATATGAAGTTAATTTCTTTGCCACATTTTTTGCAGTTTTACTTTGGTGACTTATTGCAAACAGGATGCATGTTTTGGAATATATTTATTCTGTACAGGCTTCCTTCTTTCCACTTTGCCATTTAAGTTAGTATTGAGAAGTAAGTGCAATGTTGTTGACCCATCCTCAGTTTTCTCACACAGCCATTTTTAAAGTCACTATTTGCCTTCTGGTGAAATCCCTGAGCGGTTTCCTTAATCTCCGGCAACTGAGTCAGGAAGGCCACCTGCATCTTTGTAGTGACTGGGTGCATTGATAAACCATCCGACGTCTATTTAATAACTTCAGCATGCTCAAAGGGATATGCAATGTCTGCTTGTTTTATTTTTACCAATCTACCAGTAGGTGCCCTTCTTTGTGATGCATTGGAAAACCTCCCTGGTCTTTGTAGTTGAATCTGTGTTTGAAATTCACTGTTTGACTGAGAGACCTTACTGATAATTGTCTGTGTGGGGTACAGAGCTGTGGTAGTCATTCAAAAATCATGTTGAACACTATTATTGCACACAGAGTGAATGTATTTAGGCTTGACTGCCTATTGACCCGAGACATTTTGTATTAATTTGTCAACTTTTCTAAAAACAACATTCCACTTTGACATGATGGGATATAGTGACATGTCTCAATTGAATCTATTTAAAATTCAGGCTGTAACACAACAGAATGTGGAAAATACTTTCTGAAGGTGCTGTATATATAAACCACAGTAGAAGTCTACCAAGGGCACAGCCGTTCAGGTGGCACAGCCGTTCAGGTGGCACAGCCGTTCAGGTGGCACAGCTTCATGGACAGGTGGTGGTCCTTTCACTCATCACCTCACACCGTCCCTCGCTTTCCTCGACATCTCCTCCTGAGATTACTTCTTTTAGGATAGTAATCATTGGCAAACCTTATTCTGAATCTGAACTAATATATTAAACCCCACCCCACAGGGCTATTCTGACAGATTCTTCCCTCATCACAATTCAGACCCAATGGAGTTCAGCCCTGCACCAGTTTAATTATAGGACTGAATATGCAGTGGGTAGAGTGGTGATTTGTTGACTGACCTCAGTATGGCAAATCTCCTTGGCTGTTATTAAGGCAGGCTAGATAGGCTCTCTGTTGCAGCCAGTTTCATGAACTACCCCCATTTAAAGTAGAGGCTGACTTCCAACAGTCTGAAGCCAAATGGCCGCTCTCTTGAAATCCTTCTCCAGGTCTCCAGCCTGAGTCATTCTCACTTACCCTGGTTTTACTGGCAGTAGTCTGCTTGGTGATTGTTCAGCTGTTTCTGCACGAATAGAACGGAACCTTTCTGTATCACTCCGGTCTCGCTCTGTGTTATCACGTCTCTCAAACACCTGGGAAATGACATGAAGGGGCTGTGGGTGGATTATTCACTGATTACATTTCCTCATGTTGTGACGCACATCTGTTGTTGGCGATTCTTATACTAATGATAGGTTCTAAGTTCTGGTGAGGATCCAGTTGGACAGAGCACACACTACCGTTCCAAAGTTTGGGGTCACTAAGAAATGTCCTTGTTTTTGAAAGAAAGGCCATTTTTGGGGTGGGGGGTCCATTCGAATGACATCAAATTGATCAGAAATGCAGTGTAGACATTGATAATGTTGTAAATTACTATTGTAGCTGGAAACGGCAGATTTATTTTATGGAATATCTACAAAGGTATCATAGGTACACCAGTCTCAACGTCAACAGTGAAGAGGCGACTCCGGGATGCTGGCCTTCTAGGCAGAGTTGCAAAGAAAAAGCCTTATCTCAGACTGGCCAATAAAAAGTAAAGATTAAGATGGGCAAAAGAACACACAGACACTGGACAGAGGAACTCTTTCTAGAAGGCCAGCATCTCGGAGTCGCCTCTTACCTGTCGATGTTGAGACTGGTGTTTTGCGGGTACTATTTAATGAAGCTGCCATTTGACTTGTGAGGCGTCTATTTCTCAAACTAGACACTCTAATGAACTTGTCCTCTTGCTCAGTTGTGCACCGGGGCCTCCTACGCCTCTTTCTATTCTGTTTAGAGCCAGTTTGAGCTGTTCTGTGAAGGGAGTAGTACACAGTGTTGTACGAGATCTTCAGTTTCTTGGCAATTTCTTGCATGGAATAGCCTTAATTTCTCAGAACAAGAATAGACTGACGAGTTTCAGAAGAAAGTGCTTTGTTTCTGGCCATTTTGAGCCTGTAATCGAACCCACAAATGCTGATGCCGCAGATACTCCGCTAGTCTTAAAAAGGCCAGTTTTAATGCGTCTTTAATTAGTTCAACAGTTTTCAGCTGTGCTAACATGATTGCAAAAATAGTTTTCTAATGATCAATTAGCCTTTTAAAATGATAAACTTGGATTAGCTAACACAACATGCCATTGTAACACAGGAGTAATGGTTGCTGATAATGGGCCTCTGTACGCCTACAGTATGTAGATATTCCATAAAAAATCTGCCGTTTCCAGCTACAATAGTCATTTACAACATTAACCATGTCTTCACTGTATTTCTGATCAATTTTCTGTTATTTTAATGGACAAAAAATGAGCTTTTCTTTCAAAAACAAGGACATTTTAAATGACCCCAAACGTTTGAACGGTAGTGTACATCTCTCTCCCTCCCTCTCTACCACACCTACTGTCTCGACCTCTGAATGCTCGACTATGATAAGCCAACTGACATTTACTCTTGAGTTGCTGATCTGGTGCACCCTCTACAACCACTGTGATTATTATTTGACCCTGCTGGTCATCTATGAATGTTTGAACATCTTGAACAACGGTCTGTTCTTAATGGCCATGTACTGCTATAATCTCCCCCTGACACAACCAGAAGAGGACTGGCCACCACTCAGAGCCTGGTTCCTTCCTAGGTTCCTACCATCTAGGGAGTTTTTCCTAGCCACTGTGCACCTGCATTGCTTGCTCTTTGGGGTTTTAGGCTGGGTTTCTGTATTAGCACTTTGTGACATCTGCTGATTTAAAAAAAAAAGAAGGGCTTTATAAATACATTTGATATGATTTGACAACTAAAACAAGCCCATATTTATAATATCTGACTAGGCGGAGTCATCTCCTTGTATGTCTAAGATAAACAGTCATTCTCTGTTGCTGGGCAAGAATTGTTCCTCTAATGGTGGTGTTGTGGCCCAGCCTGAGCCCAGAACCTTCTTGGTCAGGGATGTCTTTTTTGTGAGAAGTATTCAGTTAGTGTTGTTAGGTGGGCCCCTCTGGCCCCCCTCCCAGAGTTTTTTTTCTTTTTTCTTCTCTCTTCAACTGTTGTCCTCACCACCACCGCGATGTTGAGTTCCACATCGCTCCTTGCCCTAGTTCCACAGAGACTAGGCTAGTTTATCAGGAGCTGAGACTCCACTGTTGCCCTTTACCTACTTCCTTAGAAATAATCATATACAGAAATGCAAGAACATATCTGGACGGACGGACACTTTCTGTAATTCCCCCTGTCTCTGCAACAATGCACACATCCTAACCAATAACAGGTTATTGCTACTAAGAAGCTGCTTATGCAGATAAACGGGCTCATGTCATTCAAATGGCCTCAAGTAAGTTTCCAACACCACTAAAGGGTTGGTTTTCCCAGACCCAAATTCTGGACAAAACAAATGCTATTTCAATGGAGAATCTCCTCTGAGAATACCTCTTAGTCTTGGACTAGGCATAATTGCTCAAGGAAGCAGTCCCTATACTTCAAATCAATGATATAGGAGATTCTAAGTGTAACCAATAGAGATCCATCCACACCATAGAGATCCTGTCATTTCTACTGATACGATGGAATTCTATGGTCCATATACATTTAACCCCACTTCCTCCTCAGTCATGTGTGTTTAAAGGTGACATAGTCAGCAAATGGCCTGTTTGTCCATTAAACAGCAGTGTGTCCGATAGACACCGGAGGGAAATGTCACTGTGCTGCTGCTCTCCTGTGGGGGGAATGTTGACATCCGGTGTCTTAACTGCTATTGGAAATCCATGGTAATTTATCTCGCTAGCCGTGGTTGTGGTGGTGCTGCGGCGAATGTTAGCACCAGGCTAGCCTGCCTCTACCGGTCTGCCTGTCCCTCACGGAGGGGATTATTGTTATCTATAAATTAAACTGTCATTGTTGCTGCTATCCTACAGTGAGCGTGAAAGGGCAATAATGGGGTTGTGGCATTGAGCTAGTTCAAACTCTATAAAGATTTAAGATTCAAGATTTAATCCCAATGTACCAAAGGGAGAATTTCGTCTCATACGACACCTTCCCACTATAATAAGGATTGTTTCTTCCAATATGTCATGTATTGACTGTACCCGTCTTCTCACCCATCTGTATGTAGCTGGAGGCCCCTGGGAGCACCCTGGGACCGGAGCAGACCCTCCTGAACTCCTCCCTGCTGGACGACCGGGAGCGCCGTATCTCCCACTCCCTGTACGGAGGCATAGAGGGCCTGGACGACAACCTGATGCCACAGCAGACTCTGATGGGCAGGATGATGGGTGAGTCAGGTGACCCCATAGATACAGATGGAGGACTATAGATGGATACAACCCATTTTAGCATGGACATTGGCAAAGTTGAGTCTTATGTCTTACTCTATGGGTGACTGACTCAGGGGTAGGCAACTAGATTAAGCCGCGGGACATTTTTGTAGGAGCGGATGGTCCGGGCGCAACATAATTATAGTAATTTGTACACTGCAAATTGACCACAACTAAGCCCAAAAGGAGATTTGTATTTGAAAATAACAATAATTTCATACCTTGAATACAGTGAGACACGATCGTGTCGATTCGTGGAAATACTTTCTTAAATAAAACACATTTTTTTGCTCAATTCCTGGTGATTTAAGTCTTCTTCTTTTTTTACCCAAAACTAAAATGGCCCCCAATTTTGTTTTACTAAAAACTTTGGGGTGGCCCCAAAAAAATGACTCGCTGGATGGTTTTGGGCCGGCCGTCTGTTGCTGACCCCTGCCCTATAGCTTCTCACACCTTTACTGCAGGGTTAGCACCAGATCTGTCTGTCATTCACACTCTACAAACTGGAACCTAACAGTTTTGATAACAGGCAATTCACACCTGAGCCAAGCTCAGATAATGTGGTATTGTTACTGGAACAGCAAGGGCCAAATAATTCAAACTAAGAAGACACCATTTCTGATGACTCCTACTGATAAAAAGTATTCACTTTTAACCATTTTATATACTAGAGAAGGTGGACCATGAGTGGACTGGAATAGGTGCACCATTACCTCGTGTTGTAACATCTGGCCTAGCGGCTGGCTGGTTGCCATCTCAATTCTATGATTGATTGAATCTCTGCCGCTCAGTCGTGGCCGGACCGTTAAAATCCTTGTCTTCCCGTCAAACAGCCTGCCTGCCATCCTGTCTCGCTGTCTGTCAGACCAAGGCCCTCACACACACGGACACACACACACACACACACCTGGTCTTCTCTCTTGGGGTAGGCCTGAGGCGCTGTCAGAGCAGGCAAACTCAGGGATTCACAGAGCACACACACACACACGCACCACTGAATCAATCAGAAGGTGCACTGCACCATACAAGGGCCCCTGAGCTGTAAATCATACGCAACCTTTTCCTTGACATTTTCCCGAGACATTAAGATCAGCTGACAGTTGAATGGAAACTCAAAGCACAGTCAGTTACGCCATTTCCTGTGTTTACAAACCTAATCGTCGCAGATCAAGTAATCCACTGTAAAAACACACATGTGGACCGCAGGGGAAGGTGCTACTTTCTCTATTACAGTAAACCGAATGTTGTTCTTACATTGCCATCACGCTCATCTATATAGGTAGCGTATGAGACCCATTAATACGTTGTTACATCACTCGGCGTCCATCCACTTCCTTGATCAGTGTTTCACTGTGAACCTATTGCAGGATACCAACATACTGACACAGTCTAATGTATCCTGAGCAGGATTGTTGTTGCCCTGTCAGCCCATTTTAACATCAGAACAATGGCCTGAATGTAATCTTTAGAGACAGAGCGTGTAACTGTTGACGTTACAGGATTAAAGTGTCACAAAATGTTCATTGTGAACCATTTAACAACAGCTTGACGGGTATGTCTTAGATTTTCATCTTGGTTGCGTGACTCACTTGTGTGCCTTAATTTCGAGTCATTCTGGTGAGAAAAATCCCCAAATCCCATGGTTCATAGCACGCTGAGTTTATTTATTCATTATGTCTTTGCATACCTAGAGAACTCAAAGCAGTTAGGAATTTTCTGTCAGGCTTTGTGTCAATGTCAGATTTAAAGTGGTTGGAATAAAGTTAAAGCCGTTTATAAACAGTATTGGGTAGTAACAAATTACATGCAACAGGGATTACCTAATTGTAATCAGCTCGGATGACTTCTAAAAATGTTAAACAGCTGATTACGTTTAGTATTACTTCAACTAATATCAATAAGAACATTTGATACCACTTTGTCAGCCTTGCTGTCATTTCGCACACCCTCATGACGTCTCACATGCACTCAACTCGGCAAAATGTTGTCTAGTTGATCGCCCTCAAGGGTGGATGGCTTCTTTTTGGATTCCAGTTGATTGAATGAGTAGGTAAGGCTGCCAAACCATTTCAACCTGGCCCACTGGTCAGTCATACAGTTGTCTGGACTCTGAGTTCTGCCTACTGCTTTGTAGCGTATTTACAGTGCACTTTCTGATTGCGCAAAATGTCAAACCGTTAATGTGGGAAAAACAGTTCTAACAGTTGTTAATGTTGAAAAGAAGGTGCTTCTCTGTAGGTTGACATTTTATTAATCAACTCTTATATTGAACAAAGGGGCACTCATGTCAGCCATTCACTGTGAGTGCATAGGCCTATACATGACATGTGCTGTTAGATATAGGCCTATATATGATATGTACTGTTTGATATAGGCCTATACATGACGTGCTGTTAGATATAGGCCTATACATGACGTGCTGTTAGATATAGGCCTATACATGACATGTGCTGTTAGATATAGGCCTATACATGACATGTGCTGTTAGATATAGGCCTATACATGACATGTGCTGTTAGATATAGGCCTATACATGACATGTGCTGTTAGATATAGGCCTATACATGACATGTGCTGTTAGATATAGGCCTATACATGACATGTGCTGTTAGATATAGGCCTATACATGACATGTGCTGTTAGATATAGGCCTATACAGTGGGGCAAAGTATTTAGTCAGCCACCAATTGTGCAAGTTCTCCCACTTAAAAAGATGAGAGAGGTCTGTAATTTTCATCATAGGTACACTTCAACTATGACAGACAAAATGAGAAAAAAAATCCAGAAAATCACATTGTAGGATTTTTTATGAATTTATTTGCAAATTATGGTGGGAAATAAACTTTTGTTATTGACCAAATACTTATCTCAATACTTTGTTATATACCCTTTGTTGGCAATGACAGAGGTCAAACGTTTTCTGTAAGTCTTCACAAGGTTTTCACACACTGTTGCTGGTATTTTGGCCCATTCCTCCATGCAGATCTCCTCTAGAGCAGTGATGTTTTGGGGCTGTTGCTGGGAAGCACAGACTTTCAACTCCCTCCAAAGATTTTCTATGGGGTTGAGATCTGGAGACTGGCTAGGCCACTCCAGGGCCTTGAAATGCTTCTTACGAAGCCACTCCTTTGTTGCCCGGGCGGTGTGTTTGGGATCATTGTCATGCTGAAAGACCCAGCCACGTTTCATCATCAATGCCCTTGCTGATGGAAGGAGGTTTTTACTCAAAATCTCACAATACATGGCCCCATTCATTCTTTCCTTTACACGGATCAGTCGTCCTGGTCCCTTTGCAGAAAAACAGCCCCAAAGCATGATGTTTCCACCCCCATGCTTCACAGTAGGTATGGTGTTCTTTGGATGCAACGCAGCATTATTTGTACTCCAAACATGATGAGTTGAGTTTTTGCCAAAAAGTTCTATTTTGGTTTCATCTGACCATATGACATTCTCCCAATCTTCTTCTGGATCATCCAAATGCTCTCTAGCAAACTTCAGACGGGCCTGGACATGTACTGGCTTAAGCAGGGGGACACGTCTGGCACTGCAGGATTTGAGTCCCTGGCGGCGTAGTGTGTTACTGATGGTAGGCTTTGTTACTTTGGTCCCAGCTCTCTGCAGGTCATTCACTAGGTCCCCTCGTGTGGTTCTGGGATTTTTGCTCACCGTTCTTGTGATCATTTTGACCCCACGGGGTGAGATCTTGCATGGAGCCCCAGATCGAGGGAGATAATCAGTGGTCTTGTATGTCTTCCATTTCCTAATAATTGCTCCCACAGTTGATTTCTTCAAACCAAGCTGCTTACCTATTGCAGATTCAGTCTTCCCAGACTGGTGCAGGTCTACAATTTTGTTTCTGGTGTCCTTTGACAGCTCTTTGGTCTTGGCCATAGTGGAATTTGGAGTGTGACTGTTTGAGGTTGTGGACAGGTGTCTTTTATACAGATAAAAGTTAAAACAGGTGCCATTAATCCAGGTAACGAGTGGAGGACAGAGGAGCCTCTTAAATAAGTTACAGGTCTGTGAGAGACAGAAATCTTGCTTGTTTGTAGGTGACCAAATAATTATTTCCCACCATAATTTGCAAATCAATTCAATAAAAATTCTACAATGTGATTTTTTTTTTTTTTTAAATCTCATTTTGTCTGTCATAGTTGAAGTGTACCTATGATGAAAATTACAGGCCTCTCTCATCTTTTTAAGTGGGAGAACTTGCACAATTGGTGGCTGACTAAATAGTTTTTTGCCACACTGTACATGACATGTACTGTTAGATATAGGCCTATACATGACATGTACTGTTAGATATAGGCCTATACATGACATGTACTGTTAGATATAGGCCTGTCAATTACATGGCAAACGATCAGCAATAATTAGGCTACATTTAGAGTTAAATACCTCAGGTGGTGAATTAGTCCCACATGAATTATCTTAATGTGATATTTCTAAATGTGATGTCTCTAAATAAAATGTACAAAAAACGGAGCTTTCATTACTCTGACGTTCTTTCTTGCACTGTACCCAATGATTTTTGAAAACTCACTTGATAGGTCAATGTCCTGGTTGTGTGGTTTTACAGACCTGTTTAATACATTATGTACACACTTTATGAGAACACTTATGTATTCTATGTACATTATGTATGTACATTATGTATGTACATTGTAATGTTTGGTAACATGTTTATTTTCCCTCAACTCCAACCTCATCTGATGCGTAATACAGATGTGGGTAGAGCAATGTCAACATGAGGGGTGCAAATTACAAACAATCACAAAAGCTCTGATGCGTAAAGTCTGATAAAGAGCAGTGATACTAGCAAGAGCAGTGTGCGGGTTTCTTGTTTTTTCCTCATGTGCCTGGGTGTTCAAAAGTCATTACGTTACTCGTTTTGTGTAATCCGGAGGATTATGTTACTGATTACTTTATTTTTCATGTAACTGTAGTCAGTAACTAATTACAAGGAATCCCGCCCAACCCTGTTTATAAACCAGTATTTAATTCACTGGCGTCATTTAACAGAGGATGAAGAACCGTGCTTGAATTCCAAATGGCACCCTATTCCAAAAAGTAGTGCACTATCAAGGGAATAGGGTGCAATTTGAGGAACAGGCAGCGAATAAAATGTTTTCAATGTAGTTCAACTATTCCCCTCCGTTACCCTTTCAAATCCCTCTCCTCCCACAGTGCTTATGAACTATTAAAGGGAGAGTTCACCCAAATTACTATCACTTAATAATTAAATTTTTACCTAAAATTATTTTGGAAGACACCTTTATCATGATCTGTTGTGTAGACTAACTTGGATGTCATGGCAAAATGTACATTTCATCATAAAGAGACATACCCAAAAGTAACTGCTGTTCGTGTGTAATTACCTGATTCTGACGTGCCAAAACTTGGTATGTTTGGAAAGAAGACATCTGGGAGGAAATTATCAGGAGATAGATAGGAGTTGGATAGTTCAGAATACACAAGATCAGGGTCACACAAAATAACCTTTTTTATTTTGAAAGTAATCTTTCATTGACAAGCTTTAAGAAAATGATTGATTCCCAGAGCTGGAAACACATCAGAGGGCTTCCACAACATGTGAACAATATCAGAAAAAAATGGGATTGATAGACCTATGGGCAGATGTTTTAGCTAGTGGTGTCAGGTGTGGTCACGGGACATTTCCAAGTGTCCCTAAACCTCTCCAAAGTGACATATGTCTGTAAATTAGGTCATTCCAGTGCTATTACATATTTGCAATCCCTAAATGCTATTTGTTCAGTATAAAAACACAATTTTTACCATATCAACCTCAGTCAAACATTGTGGTGGTGTTATGGGTTATCCAGGGTACATTCAAGTGTCCTTTCAACCTCACCAAATGTGTCCGAATGTGGTAATTGCACACTGGATTTGGCTAAAAGTTATTGTTCACTATAAAAAACTACATCTCTACAACACCGACCTCTCTCAAACATTGTGGTGGTGTCGTGGGACATACCGGGGATATCCAAGTGTTTTCATCATATTTTGTCCTGCGCAAAGATAGTCACTCGATGGACATTCAATGTTGCCGTTATGTTATCATCAGATAACAGATAACATCCAGCAATAGGCTAGATTTGTTCCTACCAACCTAAGGATTCATTTCATACCAAACCTTGTAGCTGTAGCTCAAACACATACCAAATCGAAGCTTACCGTGTAAGATGTTTGGTGAAAACGTTGTGTTAAATGAACATTTTAACTCTCAGGCCTGATGACCAATAACGGTAGGTCACAGGCAGACAAATAAGACATCCTCATGATCTGTGGAGTCCCGGCTTTCAGTGTGAATCAACGTATTCCGTGTTTATTTTGATTATGCTTCACGACACTAACCAAAATGTAGGTGGCAGCCATCTTCAAGTGAGGTCATATTGGCTTGGCCTGCCCTTATACATTTGTATGCACATATATGGTAGTAAGTCACACCAATGATTTTAAGGCGCAGATCAATAGCCAAGATACTCCACTTTCCGCAGACACCCCCTTTCCAGATAGGGGCTACTGTTCTCATACCAGACTGAATTGAATAAAAAAATCAATTTGAGTCCCCAAATATGGGGACTTTACATTTAAGGGGTTTTAAACAGTATCTGTCACACTTCGTCTCCTATCCAATGTCTGTCCATGTCATAGATTCAGACAGGGAGTTATTTTGAGATCAAATGAGCTTGGCACAGTTATACCTAGCCCGCTCCTAGTTGTACCATCACTCCTGGTGACAGAGAAAACAAAGTATCCGTTCTGTCTATTAGATTACACGTACGGTACTAGACAGGGCATTACTAACCATTTCATTTGTCTTAGATTAAGTTTTGTAACCAAATGTTTTATTAGACAATGTTAGTGTGATGTTAGATTACTATACTGTATATCAATTCATGTGAATTGTAAAGCCGAAGTGAACTGTAATCGTGGAGATTAAAAATGTCAGCCGATAATAAATCACCAGGCTGAACATGTCGGCTGAACATGTTCTTTTCATTCATCTCTATGATTACAGTTAGAGTTACGTTATTGGACTAGTCCCTCTCAGTGGTGTAATAAGCCATTTGCTCATGAGATTTGGCAATACGGATTTCCGTCTTGGTACCAATATATATGGTACCATCTAGCTCTGGCAACATCGTCGTTGGAATAGTCCCCTCCAGTGGTTTTCACATCCACCTCCTTATATGAATGGATATTTCCAACCCCCACATTGTAGGCTGCTATTCCTCATTTCAGAGTCCTCTCTCTGTTCCAGTTGAACTTTTCCTTTATCTTATCAATGAATTCAATGAGATACCCAGTGGCTTCTTCAAGATGTTCCTCACTGTCCCATTCCCCCTTAGGATTCAGGTGTTCTCCACCGCTTGGGATAATGTCAATGTGCACAAGCCCAAAGGCCCATTCCATAGTCCCCCTCCCCAGCCTGGTTTGGGGGTTCGTGGGGGGGGGTCCGTGGCCCTTATTGCTCTCCCACCCGCTCTCTCACAGATTATAGCTGGGTGTTTATCACACTTTATCGACGATGTCCTTGTACTTCGTCATGTAATCCACATCTTCCCTTGCCATTTTGCCAGATGCATCCTCCCCTGCAGTGTAGTGGTTTGCTCCTGCTGTCTCCCTTGAGGCACCAGGAGTTTCAACCAGCATAAACCACCCCCACAACAAAGGCAGAGTTGAGATATGGCTGACTTCTTCATTCAGTCGCACGGCTTTCTTCCTTGTGGCCAAGTGGTCGCCTCAGTTGAATGTTGCGTTGACAGTGTGCACACCCGCCGTCATTTTTTTAATTATAGAGTCGACCTACATGGATTGCTGTTCTTCTATTGGTTTGGGGAGTACGCATGATTTCCAGGAAACCGTTGCTCAGTTCATATAAACCAAGCCCAATATGGGAATAGCTGAAATTGAACCACGACTGTGCAAGGTATAAAAACACAACCCAGGCTTGTTGCATTATTTTTGCTGGTTTGAAAAACATGCTATTTTACATCCAAAATTCAAAACAGAATAAGTACATCACTTTGAACCTCAACACTGTTTAGCTAGACTCTGTGATGCTGCTTGCCCCTGAGAATACAATGGCAAAATGAGTTAAAGTTGCATTGTTTTAGTTAAAACTGGTCATGATCGGGGCTAACAAAGGTTTTGTCTTTGCCGAATTTCTCTGATCACTTTCCCATTGTTGTGCAGACCTTCCCCACTGCTATGACAATTAGCTACAGAGGATAAGAGACTTCAGTAAATTATTCTCTTCTTTAGGCAACGGCTCGTTTTTTCAGGCAATTCCCCTGCTTATGCTAATTAGGGAGATGGACTTGGACAGTGGAGGAGAAAAAAAACTTCTCTCTTCTGCATCCCTCGTCTCTCGCCCAATTATTCTCACCTCTCGCCATCTCTCATTTCATCTGGCCAGCCTGCCTTTCTACTTCTCGGCTATTAAATCCTGCTCCTCTCAAAATTCACCGGTCTGTTTCCACATAGTCTCTGATAATTGCTTCTATTGAAGACAAGGCAATTCTGTAAAGAAGCTGTAACTATTGGTCCTTTGTCCCGATGTCTGATTGTATTAGGGCTAGTGTAAACAACCTTCATTTTAAGGGAATCCAACCAAGTCAGGAGCTGTGAGTTCTGCTCACCTGTCAGCACCATTGTTGTTGGTAGACGAGTGGCCTTGGCTTGGTCCACCAAATCCGCGTGCTGCTCAAATGGCACCCTATTCACTTTATAGTGCATTACCTTTTACCGGAGCTCTATGGGCCCTGGTCAGAAGTAGTGCACTGTAAAGGGAATAGGGTGCCATTTGTTACCCATAATAACACTCTTATGTATGGATGGATGTCCGTCCAGAAAGTTGATTTGCTTCTAGAAAAAGAGCATGAATGGAAGTTGATTTATTCATTGGGTTACTCCGTGCTTGCCACCTTCATTCAAACTCATCGACAGTGGCATTTACTTAAAGAACCATAGAACCATTCTCAGTGTCCATTGGTCTGTTAAGGGACAGTGTGTGTGTGGGCTGAAAGAGAAAAGCCTACTGGGTTTGAGGGCTCACCGACACCACAGAGTTCCCTGAAAAGAGACATAGCAGGGGTAGGGACTAGGGAACACAGGATCAACAACACACTATATATACACACACACACACACACTCGGCTCTATTAAGATTGGTCACGGCCTGAACTTTAAGCACACTACTATTCATCCAGCCATGCAAGTTGGCCAGGCAGTTGAAACTGTGGATGTAATTGGTACCACACATACTCCGTGTGAAAGGCTATGAGAAACAACAGTAACCCTGGCCTCAGGTCCTGGGTAGAAAGTCCTGTTCTCCTGCCATGAGACCCAAACAGATTCCTAACACAAATGAACTTTTCTCTCCGTTATTGTGTAGGGCTCTTATACAGCATAGAAACCATCCTTCTATAGACAGTCAGTTACCCACAAAGACAGATTAAGGATAGTGTTACAGAAAGTCCTGCATTGCATATCAATGTGGTTTTAAATCCCTCAATTGGATACAAAGAAATGGGACTTTTCTTCTTTTTTTTTGCCTCGCACCGTGAGCGTGCCAAAGAAAGTAGTTGTATCTTTTTCACAATGGTGCAGCTTGCATTAAACACACTTTAATGACTCTTAAGAATGTCATGACAGATGCTGATTTGAGAATTTCAGTCTGGGTCTGCTTTTAAATTCAACACTGATTGTGGTAAGTTATGTTGCGATATCAAAGGATCAAATGTCCAATAAATATCAAATAAATATATCAAATGTCGAGTATTAAATGAACGCTTTAAATGTGTGTGTATATGAGCTAAGCAGTTAACCCAATAAGCTTTAAACCTGCAAAATTCTCTCCACCAACAAGAGAGGTGTGAACTGTCATGAACAGTGCCTGTGGCCATAGAAATTGACGTGGCACGTGCGTAGTAGGGGTGTGTTCCCCAATGCTGGAAGGTGGGCCCCCGAGTGAAAAAGTTTGGGAACCCCTGGCCTACTGCACAAACCTCATTGCTACAATAGAGTACTGTTTTTAATTGCTTAATGTTGCATAGGCTTATGTTTTTTAAGTAATGTTTAATAAATACATCTGCTCCTCCATGTTGTCCTTCAGGTAACTACCAGCTCTCCCCAACGGTCAACATGCCCCAGGACGACACTGTCATCATCGAAGACGATCGGCCACCTGTACTTCCTGCCCACCTCTCTGACCAATCGTCTTCCAGTTCCCATGATGACATGGGGTTCCATGTGGAGGTCCCTCCAACTTGGGCCAAAGATACTCCAATTCAGAATGAGAGGTGAGAGCAGAGGGCAATCCCAAATGTCACCCTGATCCCTACATAGTGCACTACTTGACCAGAGAATGTTACAGTAAATGCCCTTGTGTCATGGTGAATGTTCTCCTCATCTCAGAAGGTTTCACTAGTTCCTCCTGTCATAAATCTCCAGTGTGTCTGATGGCGACTGTGTGTGAATCTCAAATGGCTCCCTATTCACTACATAGTGCACTACTTTGAAAATGGGCCCTGGTCAAAAGTAGTGCACTTCATAGGGAATAGGGTGTCTTTCCTAGTCAGCCTCACTCACGGCTCCTTCTAGTAGCTCCATGTGAAACTCTTTATCAACTGTTATTGTATTAGACTTGACACTCCTTTTTTTGACCTTGTTTTTATTGAAGATTACATAATTAAAATATATATATATAACAAAAAAACAAGGTCTGGCAGGTACAGCACATATCATCATACCAGTTACAGTAACATACAGTGGGGCAAAAAAGTATTTAGTCAGCCACCAATTGTGCAAGTTCTCCCACTTAAAAAGATGAGAGGCCTGTAATTTTCATCATAGGTACACTTCAACTATGACTTGGTAGAGCTTAATTGAGTCTCAAATATGTTCAACTATGTTTCATCAATTATTCAATGTTCAGTTCCTCCTCCCATTTCCGTTTAATATAGCTTGTAGAGTGTTTCATTGAAGATAAAATATCCATGTAGAGACTTGAAATCGTTTTTTTTAATACTCCCCAAGTTGTATGCGTTAGTGAATTATTTTATCAATTTCTGAGGTGCCTGAGGGTCAATCAGTTTTATATCTTTTAAAAAGTAGTATCGAACCTGTAGGTACCTCTGTAGGTCGCAGTTGTAAGTGAGAACCTGTTCTCAACTGGCCTACCTGGTTAAATAAAGGTGAAATAAAAACAAAATAAAAACCTGTAAAAATCTTGTTTATCCATGTTTTTTTTACTTCGGTCCTGGAAGTTCTCTAGAAAATGATGTGATGCCTTTTTGCCTCTACAGCAGGAATGAAGCTGGGGTCGAATGCGGGCCAGCTCAGCAGTTTGACCTCTGTCTAAAGCGTGTCTTAAGATAAATTAATCCACTGATTTGTGTCTATGTTTCTATTACCATGTCCGTATTACCTAAAACTGACTGTATGGGTATCTCTGTCAAAGTAGTCTCAATGGCTTTCCATCGTATTCTGAATTGCACAAACACACGAGGTCTCAATTGATTGGACGGACACAAAATCATCTTTTAGGTTTGGTAAGGCTATACCCCCCTCCTGTTTTTTGGTTATTGTAATGTTGCTAATCTCATTGTTGGTCTCTTCCTGTTCCAGATCAACCTTGATATCCGTTTATCCCTAAACTGTTTAGGTGGGATGTCTATGGGCAGTGATTAGAAGAAATACAGTAACCGCAGCAGGATATTCATTTTGATTGTTTCACTTCTGTTACTAAGATCCAAAGGAAGTGAATTCCACCTGTCCAGGTCATCATAGATGTTCTTGTTGACGTGAACGTAATTCTTGTCACAGAGTTTGGCTGTATCTTTTTAGATTCACTCCCAAGATATTTAATAGATGAAGAGAGGTCCACTGGAAGTTCTACCTACTCTTCAGCTCTTGCTGTGGGGTATAATTATATACTTGGGTTTGGGTCTTGTGTATGTTAAGCACATACCCTGAATATGTTCCAAATGTTTGTTAAACATCCATCAATCTAGGTACACTTGAGCCTGGGTCTTTAAGGAATAACAGAACGTCATCAGCATACATGCATATCTTATGTTCACTGCCTCTTATTGTTATTCCCTCTAAGGTTGGGTCCTGTCTTATTGCCTGTGCTGACGGCTCGGTGTACAAGGAGAAGAGCGTGGGTGGAAGATTAGCCTCGTCTTTCTCCTCGTTCTAAACTTAGCGTTCGTGACAAATGTCCATTTCTCTTTATTCTGGCAGTCGGACATGAATGCAGTGTTTTGATGCCCTGTATCACTTTGTTGAAACCAAATCTTTCCATAACTTGGGACTAGATAATCCCATCCCACTGAATCAAGTGTTTTTTTCTGCATCTAGACGGATTTTCATTATAGTACTTGTCTTAAGACTTGACATTCCTTTTGATAATCAGGACCATGTTTTTTTTTTAAGTTTTCGAGACGGAATGTTATTTCAGTTGCTGCAAATTAGACCTCATACTGTGTATTTAAAAGATTCCTCTGTTTTTCCTTTCGCTGAACCAGCGAAGATGTAGAGTAGGTATAAGGCTGTTTCATTCCGCTGTATGTTGCGTTCTACAAATAGTGACACATAAACAAGGTAAATATATGGCTAATTCTACACTGACGCATACAAAAGGACAAGGTCAATGTGTCCCATATGTTTTTTTGAAAGGACACACAGGCACACCCACCTGCTGCATACTTAACTGGGCATGTAGGGCCGTTGTAACCCTGGATACGTCCCAAATTGCCCCCTATTCATTATATAGTGCCCTACTACCCTATGGGCCCAGGTCAAAAGTTGTGCACTATATATAGGGAATAGGTTGCCATTTGCATTGCGGTGTCCGTGATGCTGAGGCCCAGCCTGAGTTCTCGTCAGTGGGCTTGGGTGGGTTGGGCTGGGTGTGTGTGGTGATTGTAGCTGGTCCAGCCCTAATCAGTCTCTACCTTAATCAGTGGATTATCAAGTATGGCCTAGATTCTAGGTGTGGCTTGATTTGATGACCCACTGAAGCTCATTGACAATGACTAGAACCACTGGAATAATCGCATCCCTTTGTCTCTTTTTCCTGTCTTCCTCCCTCCCCGCTCTCTTTCCTCTCCCACCACTCCTTTTTCTGTCTTTGTGTGTCTCTCCATCACTCCCTCTCCTGTAGCACCCTGAGCCCTGATGACACCGACCCAGACGGAGCCTTTCAGAGGGAGGGTTTCGGCAGACAGAGCATGTCAGAGAAACGGACAAAGCAGTTTGGAGATGCCAGTCAGCTGGAAATCATCAAGACACGCAAGTCCAAGAGCATGGATCTAGGTACTGAAGGAAACCATCTGGTCCCTTCCCTCCCTCTCATTTGACTCCCTTTAGGTCCGCCCTGCCTGGAACCAATGGCAAGACGCTATTGGCTGGTTTACCAGACACAGATTGAAGCCTAGCCCTCTGTCTGTGAAACCGGCCCTGTGAGTTGTTAGGAATCCCCACATTAGGCACATACATACCCCCCTGCTTGTAAATTGCATCTATAAGACTTGCGTTGCACAGCCTAATATTTGTGGCTTCTACTGTATGTCATCGAAATGTGATGTAATTCTGTCTTTTGTGTGACATCAAACAGGTTTAAGTACTGTGTCTCCTGTCACACCTCAGAACAACGTTTCAGCTCACTTGAGGTGGCATGAAACCATTCTGATTTCTTTGGCTGACAGTAATCTTCCCTCTCACCCACACTATGGTTGCGTCCCAAATGGTGCTCTCATAGGGCCCTGGTCAAAATAGTACACCATAAAGGGAATTGGGTGCCATTTGGGACCCAGCCGATGATATCTAATCTGCTTCTTATCCCTACTGAATTACTGTAGTCCTGCACGTGTTTATATCACAATAGCTCTGATTGCTATCCTAAATCTCTCCATTTCCCTGTCCGTCTGTCTGTCTCGCATGTTTTCTGATTGCCCTTGAAATTGCCTAAAGATGTGATGATGTACTGACTGTACAATAACGTTGCTGGAATGTTTGCATGTGGAATGTGCTCACTAACCGATCCGACATGTTTATTGCCCCCATTTAACAGTAGCCGACGAGATTAACCTCACCCCTCGCAAAGAGAACACACCAGGTAAGGAGTGACCCGTCACTGAGGGAGAACGGACACCTCATCCATTCTGCAGTCCCCCATTTCATTGTGAGATTCCAGACCTGCTTTAGAATGTAGAATCCACTAATCACAATGAGAATACATAGAACATGAAGACAGTTTGAGGTCATTGCAGTGGAATTGTGGGCTGGTGAATATGGACTAGGCAGTGATTCTTCTTAAGATCCAGCAGCACTGCTAATTGTTCTGTGGAAGGGAATGGGAGGAGAGCGGGCGGGAGAGATTGAGAGAAAGCGAAATCGCTCTGTCCTTGGCTGGGGCTGCAAACTGACAGCAAGTCATCCGTCATTGTCATCCGTGTGTGTTTTCACAGCCACCTCTGAATAGCAGATCCTTTGAAGGATGGGATTTAGCCGAAAGGCACAGTGAAAGCAGGAGAAAGAAAGGGAAACAACAGAAAATAGAGGTAGTGTCGCAGTCAGACTACTGTGCATAAATGAGACTAAATATGTCATTAATGTCCCTTGTTAGGACATTGTTGTAGGCTCCAAACGGTGTTTGAGCAGTCACTAACGAGATACCAGGGCGGTGTCCCAAATGGCACTCTATTCCCTTAGTGCGCTCATAGGGTGGCCATGGTCAAAAGTAGTGTTTATATAGGGGACAGGGTGCCAATTGGAACGCACACCTGTTGTTTCTAACCTCCAATTCAAGACTTGGCAAAGAAGAGGCCACATATGTATTTTATTTGCCTTTCTGTAAAATGACATCCACATAATATCTCAACTAGGTGTATGTTCATATGAAAAATACATGATCTCCACCCACCTACTATTTAATTGATGTTTTAAGTTTTTCCCAGCTTTGGGGGAAAAAAACTCCCTATTTAATTTTGCCCTAATAACTCTGTTGTTGTAGCTAGGCTAATAGATTTCAGGCTATTATCTTTAGTGTTTCAGGGTTTATTTTCTCTCCCCTGTGCTATACTCTCCCTCTCTAATATATACATCCACTCCCTAAATGGGGCATGGTCCATTTAGCAGGCCCAAAACAAATCCCCGATCCTGGGGAAACTGATGACAGTTACAGCCTAGGAGAGGGAGTAACGTCCCATGTATTTAGTGCACTACTTTTGACCTGGGAACATAAGAGTTCTGGTCAAAAGCAGTGCACTATATAAGGAATAGGGTGCCGTTTGGGACTGAGACAGTGACAGCCTGGGAGAGGGGAGTGATGGGACACAATAGCTTAGATAGTCTGGCCCAGTGGGCCTTCTTCTGCACTGATTGGCTATAGGACCTTGTTGACACAGACTGTAGCCACATGTTTGTCAAGGACTTCACTAGTTTAGGAGAGGGCAATGCATATAGGGCTCCCTAATGGCAAATAACAACGTAAGTTCCTTCAGTAGTTTCCAGTCTGTTATGTGCCTGCAGCTCCTTCAGAAAGTATTCACACTCTTTGACTTTTTCCACATTTTGTTGTGTTACAGTCTGAATAAATGTTTTTATTAAATGTAGATTTTTGGGGGGTCACTGGCCTACACACAATACCCCACAATGTCAAAGTGGAATGTTTTTTTTAAAACATTTTTACAAATGAATTACAAATCAAGTGTCTTGAGTCAGTAAGTATTCAACTCCTTTGTTATGGGAAGCCTAAATAAGTTCAGGAGTAAATATTAGCTTAACAAGTCACATAATAAATTGGATTAACTCTGTGTGCAATAATAGTGTTTAACATGATTTTTTTATGACTTACCTCATCTCTGTACCCCACACATACAATTATCTGTCAATTAATTTTTATTTATTGAACCTTTATTTAACTCGGCAAGTCCGTTAAGAACAAATTCTTATTTACAATGACGACCTACCCCGACCAAACCCTAACCCGGACGACGCTGGGCCAATTGTGCGCCTCCCTATGGGACTCCCAATCACGGTTGGTTGTGATTCAACCTGGAATCGAACCAGGGTCTGTAGTGACGCCTCTAGCACTGAGATGCAGTGCCTTAGACCGCTGAGTCACTCGGGAGCCCCAAAAGGGCTCGCAAAGAAGGGCACCTATTGGTAGATGGGTCAAAAAAAGCAAACATTGAATAACCATTTTAGCATGGTGAAGTTATTAATGATTTCACTTTGGATGGTGTATCAATACACCCAGTCACTACAAAGATACAGGCATCCTTCCTTACTCAGTTGCTGGAGAGGAAGGAAACCACTCAGGGATTTCACCATGAGGCCAATTGCGACTTTAAAACAGAGTTTAATGGCTGTGATAGGAGAAAACTGATGATGGATTAACAATATTGTAGTTACTCCACAATACTAGCCTAAATGACAGAGTGAAAAGAAGGAAACAGAATACAAATATTTCAAAACATGCATCCTGTTTGCAACAAGGCACTAAAGTAATAATGAAAAATAAAATGGCATAGCAATTAACATTTTGTCATGAATACAAAGTTTTATGTTTGGGGCAAATCCAATACATTACTGATTACCACTCTCCATATTTTCAAGCATAGTGGTGGCTCCATCATGTTATGTGTATGCTTGTAACCGTTAAGGACTGGGGTGTTTTTCAGGATAAAGAAAGAAGTGGAATGGAACTGACCACAGGCAAAATCCTAGAGGAAAATCTGGCTGTTTGTTTTCCACCAGACACTTGACAGATTAATTCACCTTTCAGCAGGACAATAACCTAAAACACAATGGGAAATCACTGGAGTTACTTACCAATACCAGTGAATGTTCTGAAGTGGCTGAGTTACATTTTTGACTTAAATCTACTTGAACATATATGGCCAGACCATTTGACAGAGCTTGAAGAATTTTTTAAAGAATAATTGGCAAATGTTGCAATATCCAGGTGTGGAAAACTCTTAGAGACTTACCCAGAAAGACTCATCACTGCCAAAGGTGATTCTAACATGTATTGACTCAGGGGTGTGAATACTTATGTAAATGTAATATTTTGGTATTTAATTTTCAATAAATTTGCAAACAATTTTCAAACATGTTTTCACTTTGTCATTATGAGGTATTTTGTGTAGATGTGTGAGAGAAAAAAATCTATTTAATCCATTTTGAATTCAGACTGTAACACAATAAATTGGGAAGTAAGTTGAGGCGCATGAATACTCTCTGAAGGCACTCGATATGTGCAGCTTCAGTTGGTCCTATAGCCACAAATGGGCTGTGTCCCAAAAGGAACCCTATTCCCTACATAGTGCACTACTTTTGACCAGAGCTCCATGGGCCCTATATAAGGTAAAGGGTGCTGTTTAGGACACTTTCAGGGTATTCCCTGTTCGACCTGCCAGTCGACTGCAGGGTGATTGATCGCTGTATTTGTTATGTTAAGGCACCATCTCAGATCTCTGTACGACACTGTTTTTTTCCTGTTTGAATAGGGTGGCAGTCTGTACAAACATGCATCGATAGTACAGATATGTTGGAGCTGGGTTGCCAGGTCTGACTGTCTAAAACATACAAACATGCCAGTGCAGATCTGTAGAAGGCTCGGTTGCCAGGTATGACCGTCTGAATCCTACAACCATGCCTAGTGCAGAAACGGAGAAGCTGGAGGTTGCTATCTGAAACCACAGCCATGTATTTACGGAAGGCTCAGTTGCCAGGGCGGAATATCTGAAACAAACAGGCCAGTGCAGAGCTGTAGGAGACAGGAGGTTGCCAGGACTGACTCTCTGAAACGCCCAAAACTCTTTCTCAAATAAACCACTGCCTGCTGTTCTTGACTCCCGCCGTCTGTCAGAGGTCTGAGTTGGTGTAATTTTGAAGACTACCGCTGAGGTGTGACTGGAAAGCGTGCGGTGTGCGGCCTCTGGCTGAACGCTAAAACCAAATGAATGGGTTTTGATGAATGAAAGCCTATCAGCTGCCGCTTCAGTGAAACGTTAAGAGGACAGGAAGGACTGATGAACATGAATAGTCACCAGCCCTGCTTGTTCAGGTTTCACCCTTCTCCGCTCCACTCCTCCTCCTCTCCGCTCCACTTCTCCTCACTCCCACTCCTTCCCAGGCAAGCAGCCACCATATCCATGGCCACCCACATTAGTGTGAGCTGCTTCCCAGAAAATGCTGAATAGGGTGAAAAGTAGTGCACTAAATAGGGAATATGGTGCCATTTGGGATGTACCCTGGGCCTCTTGTTTACCCGGTACCTCTGCTCCAGTATACCCTGGGGATTTAGAGGGAGAGCGAGCCTGCTGGGCTTTTCTCCTGAGGTAATCCATCCCTCTCTTTGCATGCATCCCAAATGGCACCCTATTCTCTATATAGTGCACTACTTTTATATGGGCCCTGGTCACTTCAGATGCATCCTCTCTCACCTCCATACCGCTCTACCTTCTCTACAATACCCCTTCAACCTGTGAGTGATGGAAAAAAGATGTACTGTATACCTACTCTCTAAAACAAAACAATACTTTTTTGGGCCTTTCTAGTGTCAGAATTGAGTTTATTTTCTTTTTCCAAATGCAACTTAACCTGTTTTGGTTGTCACATAATGTAGCAAATGAGCTATATCCAAGTTTTCATTTAATCTCACAGGCAGTAAAGTAAAATAACAAAATGCTTTCGTTAAACAGTGCATTTGCAAATACAAAAGCTCCTTTAGTTCACTCACAGCTGTGTTATCAATCAACTAACTTTGGATACTGTTGCTCCTTCGTAGGGTCTTCCACCAGGGACGTGGGTCCCTCCCTTGGCCTCAAGAAGTCCAGCTCTCTGGAGAGTTTACAGACCGCCGTTGCCGAGGTGACGCTCAACGGTGACATGCCCTTCCACAGGCCACGCCCACGCATAATCAGGGGGCGGGGCTGTAACGAGAGCTTCCGGGCCGCTATTGACAAGTCTTACGACAGGCCAGCAGCCACCGAGGAGGACGACGAGGGCATGGAGACATGTAAGACGAAGCAGGACTTCTATTGGACAGATCCATAGAGCAAACATTAATGCACATCTTTCGTTGATATCTCTGCCTGAAGAATTTACCCAGCATTTCAAGTTATGCCTGCATATAAAGGTCAGAATTTGAGGACTTAATAATTACCCCATGTATAAATCTCTTTCCATGTCACCACCTCTCTAGTGGAGGAGGACACCGAGGAGAGCTCTCGGTCCGGGCGCGACTCTGTGTCCACTGTGGCAGATCTGACCCCACTGCCCAACACAGAGAGACCGCTGGCCAACGGCAACCGCGCCAATGAAGACAAGAAGAAAGACAAAGGAGGGAAAGACAAAAAGAAGCCAGACCGGGACAAAGAGAAGGACAGCAAGAACAGGGCTAAGAAAGGCATGCTGAAAGGACTGGGCGACATGTTCAGGTAGGAGACACAAAAACTGCCCCTCGTCCTTTACCAGTGTCTCACCCACCATTATCAGTGGCTCCTGGGGTTATGCCTTTCATCTGAGCTGTCTGGGATGCCAATGATACATTCAAACGTCATATTTACTTAAATGGTTCTGACACAGGCTCTGTCTCAAATGGTTGTGTCAAGGAGAATGCTGACTGATTTCTAACAGTGTAGAATAATGAGATCCAGTGGGAAGGAGAAGGATCTCCTGGCAGACATGCAGATCAGATGTTTGACCTAAAGGGGTGTGTGTGTGTGTGTGTCTTTGGCCTTAAGGTTGCTGGAAGCTCAAATTGTTTGGCTGCGATAGTCCCAGGGAACTGCAGGATCAAATCATTACGGAGGTGTGCTCCTCCCATTGAGATGAGCACTATCAGTGGTTGTTTGCAAACACACACATACAGTACGCACTTCAGAGCCCACGACTTTGCCTTTTTTGGTTTCATTCGATAATGACTTAAACATTTTCTTTCATTGACTGAAAGCATTGTGAAACCGCTGCTCAATATTGCGTTCCAGTTCCTCGGCGTGCACATCACTGACAACCTGAAATGGTCACAACGGCGCCTTTTCAACCTCAGGAGGCTGAAGATATTTGGCTTGGCACCTAAGACCCTCACTAACTTTTACAGATGAGAGCATCCTGTCGGGCTGTATCAACCGCCTGGTACAGCAATTGCACCGTCCGAAACCACAGGGCTCTCTAGAGGGTGGCACGGTCAGCCCAACGCATCACCGGGGGCACACTTCCTGTCCTCCAGGACATCTACAGCACCCGGTGTCACAGGAAGGCCAAGAAGATCATCAAGGACCTCAGCCACCAGAGCCACGGCCTGTTCACCCTGCTACCTTGTAGAAGGCGGAGCCAGTACAGGTGCATCAAAGTTGGGACCAAGAGAAGAGAAAACAGCTTCTATCTCCAGGCAATGACTGTTAAAAAAATCCCCACTAGCTGACCTCCGCCCAGTATCCTACCCTGAACTGTTACTAGTCGGCTACCACCCGGTACTCTACCCTGCACCTTAGAGGCTGCTGCCCTATGTACATAGTCATTAAACACTGGTCACTTTAATAGTGTTTACATACTGTTTTACCCACTGTATATGTATATACTGTATTCTAGTCATGGCTCATCCTATATAACTACTGCTGTAGTTTGAAATTATTTTGAATAGTATTTGAACCCAGGTCTGGTTGAAGTGTTTCGCTGCTCTCAAACCGAGACGCTAGTTAGACCAGACCCTCTCATCTCACTGGGCTCGCACGCGTGCGCACACACACACACACACACACACACACACTGCAGCCCAATCAAAGCCCAGTCATTACCATCAGAGCCCCATCTAGACCACAGCAGCCTCCCTCACCTACTCTACTCTGATCACCACTTGGACTCAAAGCAACACCCAATCTGCTCACTTGGCAGCATCCTCCAGATGGCCACTACCCAGAAACACACACGTGACAGCATCTGTATGGTTGTTTTTTTCAGTGCTACTGTATGGTACAGTATGGTAAAGTGAAGAATCCCCAATCCGGCAAGAATCTGCCATTCTGCCCTTAACCCCCACAACAGCTGCTCCCCAGGCTCCAATGACGTGGCTGTCGATTAAGGAAGCCTCCTCAAATATTTGTCTTTCTCTTATGACACTTTCACTTAACACTTTTTTTTTGCGTTGTCAACAGAGCCCTTGAACTTGTTAGTTTCCCAGTCGCTTGCTTCTTTAACTAAAATAACCTCTTGTTAAATCCCCATCTTATAAGTGGTGTAGAAGTCGGAAGAGGATAGGAGGGTTCTGTGCTTAACTGTACACAGAATATTGAATGCCCCTTTGTCATGATGAATGTTCTGATCTCTGAAAGTTTCACTAGTTCTTCCTGCGAGTGTTTCTGAAGGAGACTGGGGGGGAATCGCAAATGGCTCCCTATTCCCTATATATAGTTTACTACACTTGACCAGTGCCCATAGGGGCTCTGGTCAAAGTAGTGCACTATATACTGTATATAATAGGGTGCCATTTGGGACGTGGCTGGTGATTTTTAAGGAGATTTAATGGAAGTCACCGGAGTGGAAAGAGAAACTGTCACCCGCTGTCTCTGTGATAGATAGGGCTGCACTTCATATTAACACTATCAACGGCTTTATGCTACATTTGAGGCCATTTGTTGATCAATTTATCAGGTAATGGACTTCCCCCTTCGGTCTTTCCCGCTCCCCCCCCCCCCCTCTCTCTCTCTCTCTCTCTCTCTCTCACTCTCTCTCTCCTTTTGTTATCTCTCTCCCTTTCTCCTATCGTTATCTCTCTCGGTCACTCACTCTCTCTTGCTCCTTTAGTTTGTTCTATATATCTCTCTATCTCTCTGTGTGTGCTGAGAAGTTCTTGGTTTTCCTTATAGCTGATTAAACTCAACTCTCTGCAGGCCAATTTCCCTCTGAATAAGCCTAGGTCCATCATATAAATAAGGTCTGCAAAGTAATTTAATCAACAGGGTGCCTTTTTATGTGGAGTCAATCAAGCTGAAATATAATTTCAAGTAGTTCCCATTTGGTTTAGTACTATTTCCCTTCCCATGAATATAATTACTTTGATGGGCTATGGTAATATGATCTTGTCTCCTGTCAACTTCAGACCTGATCACAGGCAAACTCAGTCAAGTACAATTTTTAAAGCAAAATATTTGATGGCATGTTTGTTAGAAGGGAGTTGGAGAGTTGATCGCCATTAGTAATTTATAAAACATTTTTGGGGTCTGTCAAATTGCACCCTGTTCCCTATATAGTATGCTGCTTTTAACCAGGGGTGCACTCTTTGTCTGCTGCCCCAATGTTTCAGGTTTGGAAAACACCGCAAGGACGGAGAGAAACTAGAGCGCAAAGGGAGGCTGGAGGAGCTGCAGGCCTCAGAAGAAGAGACACTGAGGATGAAACTAGAACAGGAGAGGTGAGTGTCTGTATGTCTGTCTATAGAGAGACACTCACACAGTGTTGCTCTGGGACTGGGATTTGATCCCACACACACACACTAGTGTGTATGTGCTGAAAGGCATTGGTGCCAACCCCAGGCTACGAGCTACACACTGCCGAATGAAGGAGGTGGCAGGTGGGGGATGTGGCAGTAATTTGGGCACCAGACTGTAAATGCCAAAGCTATTACTACACGCACGCACGCGCACACACACACACACACACACACACACACACACACACACACACACACACGCATATATATATACATATACACACTACAACACTATGTTTAATTAATTCCTCTGCTTGTGTTTTCGGGGCATGATAACTCCGTAATGGCATTCAAGTCTTATTTTTCACAATATTAGAATTTGTATCTCATCGTTCCTAGACAGTTCAGACTGGTTTTGAGGGCAATTATTCAAATTATGAAAGTTACATACGCAAAAAAATGTTGAGTAGTAACTGGTTTGACAATATGCAACTGAAAATTGTGATCTCACCTATTTTTGAAAGGTTCCTGTATGATGGCTGTTTCCGCTCCAAGACTATTGCAGTTGGGACACAACCATGGATTCCTCAAAAGCCAAACTGTTGTTCTTGCAGTGCTTCGCTATTGTCTCCTTACCGTGAATCATGCTAATAGGATATTGCGCAAGACACTGCTATCACTGTAATGTACCATTGATGCAAAACAAAACTCAAGCTAAGGCTAGCTTGTCAGTCACACAGGTTGCGGTCCCCATGCTCAGACGTTGCTGATCCATGCCCGGTCTTACAACGCTTGGATAGGTATTTTGGGTGTCAGCTTACCACATCAAATAGATAGAAATCTGCTGCCCAACGGCACAGTCTCTCACGTGGAACACAACCATTGGTTGATGCGTGCAAAGTCTGAGCAGAGGAACACGACCAATGTCTTCTGTTTCCACCCAGAGCTGTAGGAATGTCAGAAGTCTGTGTTATTAGGACACCTCGCTGACAGAGCCTGCTCTGCTTGCCCTGGCAATGACCCTCGTCCTTTTCTGTGATCCCACAGGTCAACTAATAGCTACATTCACACACAGACTAGAGACAGGGGTTTGCGTCCCAAATGGCACCCCATTCCCTAAATAGTGGGCCCTGGTCAAAAGCAGTGCACTCTATAGGGAATGTGGTGCCATTTGGGACGCGGGACAAAGAATAGAGAGAGGGTGTGTTTGGTTGGCGCTTGATTTACACCACCCGACTGAAGCACTGAGTGTTTCCTTTGATTTACCCTCTATTGAAGTAGGAGTGAAAGGTTTGGGGGCAATCTGTGACAACATGAGAGCTTCTTTTCAAGCCCAGATATCTCGAGCCCTGACTGCGGGGTAGCAATCATAACATTCATCACGGCACACTTCGATTTCTACGTACCATGTCATTACCTCGCTGTCATTACCGCGCTGGCCTTACTGTGATGCACAGCCAATCACTTGGACATGGAGACCAAATCAAAGGAACTGTCATTATGAAATCACGCCATCAACAATATGGCTCTCTCTGCTTCGGGCTCTCGGCTAATAAGTGTCGCAAATTCTGGATTCAGAAAGGAAGAAGGGGAATGGATGCACTTGTTATGTAGATCGTAAGTCAATACTATACTTATGCTATTGATCTTGGCATGAAGGACTGAGAAGTGTGACTACCAAAAAGCATTATGATCAAACCACTTGTGTAAATAAATCGGACTTGACTTGATAGAGAATCATCATCATCTGCCAATCTGGCCAATATCGAAGGTATGTCTCCCTTACTGTGTTATAATGGTCTCTGCATTAGGCACACCAATGGAACATTTCTGAGCACATTCATTACTGATCTCTAGATGGGATCTCTAGATACAGTCCATATGGGTATATCTCTTTATTAAAAAAATTTGTTTAATGGCCTACTGGGGAACTACCTTGTTCAGGGGCAGAACGACAGATTTTTACCTTGTCAGCTCGAGGATTCGATCCTGCAACCTTTCGGTTACTGGCCCAACGCTCTAACCACTAGGCTACATGCCTCTAACCACTAGGCTACATGCCTCTAACCACTAGGCTACATGCCTCTAACCACTAGGCTACATGCCTCTAACCACTAGGCTCCCTGCCTCTAACCACTAGGCTCCCTGCCTCTAACCACTAGGCTACATGCCTCTAACCACTAGGCTCCATGCCTCTAACCACTAGGCTCCATGCCTCTAACCACTAGGCTACATGCCTCTAACCACTAGGCTACATGCCTCTAACCACTAGGCTCCCTGCCTCTAACCACTAGGCTCCCTGCCTCTAACCAGTAGGCTACATGCCTCTAACCACTAGGCTACATGCCTCTAACCACTAGGCTACATGCCTCTAACCACTAGGCTACATGCCTCTAACCACTAGGCTACATGCCTCTAACCACTAGGCTCCCTGCCTCTAACCACTAGGCTCCCTGCCTCTAACCACTAGGCTCCCTGCCTCTAACCACTAGGCTCCCTGCCTCTAACCACTAGGCTCCCTGCCTCTAACCACTAGGCTCCCTGCCTCTAACCACTAGGCTCCCTGCCTCTAACCACTAGGCTCCCTGCCTCTAACCACTAGGCTCCCTGCCTCTAACCACTAGGCTCCATGCCTCTAACCACTAGGCTCCATGCCTCTAACCACTAGGCTCCCTGCCTCTAACCACTAGGCTCCCTGCCACCCCATCAGTCATGCTGCTTCATTCTTTGTCCTGATGAAACCCTTGTAATCCCAGTGTGCTAACTACCTACACACCCTCCCTCTCTCTCTCTCTACAAACCATTACCTGGTGAACAGCTAAGGTAGTCGTTTTAACTGCATGGAGGGAGTACCTCACCGAGCACATAATTACAGTTTCGCCAATTATCAGCCTTTCAACTTGCAATTATCATCCCCTCGCTTCTCTCTGGGCCTCTTTACTGCCGGGAACGAGGGAAAGAGAAGGGAGAACGGACAGCATTTCCTCATCTAGCACTCAGCTGGGAAATCTACATATGCCCCAAGAAATGTGCATTAAGCCACATAATGAAATAATACTTCAAGGAAACAGGTTTCCCATTTAAGTGTGAAATGAAATAGTCATTATAGGTGAAAATATTTATCCAAAAAGGCAAAATATTTCCCTGATGAGATTGAAAAGACATCACAGATTCCAGGCCGTCGCTGAGTTGAGTAGACTGAACCATCTTTTGAATATTTTGAGGATTTTCTTAATGGAAACATATGCCTCTTATAAGATGCTAGCACTGCAGCCTGCCCTGAGTGCCGACACCAGCTAAAGCTTGTTTGTAGACTCAGCGAATATCTATATTACCAGAAGGAAACGGGTCCTTGAGAGACCTAGCTTTAAACCGTGGGAAAACAAGGTTTGTGTTGGGGGTGTTTAGTAGGCTACTGATGGTAAGCACGGTGCTGCTGATAAGATAAGAGCAGACATAGCAATCTGCTCCCTCGCTTTGTTTGGCTCAGCAGCCTTTCCATTGAGAGGAGGTGGAGGGGTCGACCAATGCTATTTCCTACGCAGGCTAGCTCGACCGACCGACTGTGAATTGGATCCTTACAAAAGCAGCTGCCTTGACATGAAAGCCGGTACAATGTCAATACCTACGTCTTCTAAACAAATAACACTGCTACAGCAGAGCCTCCTTAAATGCCACCTCTGTTTACTTACTACCACAAAAATGCTGAATATTCTCAACACCCTTCAATGAGATATTCTATCTAGACCTGAGGGCCAGCCAGGAAGAAGGGCTAGATCAACCATTGGACCAAACAATGGTCTCAGCCCTGACATGTTTCTGTGAGGAAACCCTCCGAGGTCTTAATGATTGGCCCTGATGAGAGATGGAAACATCTGTACTTGGCATAGAGTATAGGAGCTATAATGGATTTTATACTCGAGGTGGGGGGGGGGGGGCTGCGGCAGCGGAATCAGAACCAGGGATGATGAGTGGCCTTTCCTCAGCTTCCACACATAACAATGTGCCATTGTGTCCACTGTGTAATGATAATGTCCCTTGGTGGCAACTGACAGCTACACAATAATGATAAAACATGCAGAAAGAAAGGAAACTCGGATGGAAGGTCCTGTGGGATAAGCGACACGTAATCCTGTGACGTAAAATCTGATCACTTTATATTCCAGACAGTTGATTCACCAGACAGATGCTTGTCTGTGTCCCAAATGGTACTATATTTCCTATTTAGTGTGCTACATTTGACCAGGCCACGTGTACTATATAGGGAATAGGGTGCCGTTTGGACGGTACAAAACAATTAGGTTTTTCTATCTATCTGTGAAATGCAGGCCCTGGTCCCTGACCCTCACCTGAGTAAATTCATCCACTCAGTCAATCAGAGGTAGATTTTCTCTGGCCTCTGGCCTTGACCAATCAATATGTGTTTTGCCGGAGGAATTGTAACTCTCAACTGGTCCTTGGGAAAGGAACTCTGCCATTATAGATCAGACATTGATTAGGTAGAAGTTTCTGCCTCTCCACCTTTTCCCAGGGTACCCTACTCCTAAACCTCCACAGATTGTCTAAGTACTTCATTGCAGTCGTGGAAGCTTTCCACTAGAAGAGGGTTTATTAAAAGACATCTTAAGTGTTCTAGAGAGGGGAGCAGCAGCTGCCTGTGAACATAGGGTTTGCATCTCAAATGGCACTATATTCCCTGTATAGGGCTCTGGACTAGGGTGAAGAATATATAAAGTATTCATACCCCTTGACTTCTTCCACATTTTGTAACGTTACAGGTTTATTCTGAAATTGATTACATTGTTTTTTTCCCCCTCATCAATCGACACACAACATCCCATAATGACAAAGCAAAAATAGGTTTATAGAATTTTTTTGAAATTTTAATACAAATAAAAAATGGAAATGACACATTTACATAAGTATTCAGACACTTTACTCAGTACTTTGTTGAAGCACCTTTGGCAGCGATTATAGCATCAGGTCTTCTTGGGTATGACGCTATAATCTTGGCACACTTGTATTTGGGGATTTTCTCCCATTCTTCTCTGCAGATCCTCTCAAGCTCGTTGCTGCACAGCTATTTTCAGGTCTCTCCAGATTTGGTCGATCGGGTTCAAGTCTGGGCTCTGGCTGGGCCACTCAAGGACATTGAGACTTGTCCCGAAGCCTCTCTAGACTTTGCTTCATTCATCTTTGCCTCGATCCTGACTAGTCTCCCAGTCCCTGCTTCTGAAAAACATCCCCACAGCATGATACTGCCACCACCATGCTTCGCCTTAGGGATGGTGCCGGGTTTCCTCCAGACGTGACACTTGGCATTCAGGTCAATGAGTTCAATATCTTGGTTTAATCAGACCAGAGAATCTTGTTTCTCATGGTCTGAGAGTCTTTAGGCCTGATTGGTGGAGTGCTGCAGAGATAGTTGTCCTTCTAGAAGTTTCTCCCATCTCCACATAGGAACTTTGGAGCTCTGTCAGAGTGACCATTAGGTTCTTGATTACTTTCCTGACCAAGGCCCTTCTCCCCAAATTGCTCAGTTTGGCCGGGCGAACAGCTCTAGGAAGTGCCTCGACACAATCCTGTCTCGGAGCTCTACTGACAATTCCGTTGACCTCAAGGCTTGGTTTTTGCTCTGACGTGCACTGTCAACTGTGGGACCTTTTATAGAAAGGTGTGTGCCTTTCCAAATCATGTCCAATCAATTGAATTTACCACAGGTGGACTCCAATCAAGTTGTAGAAACATCTCAACGATGATCAGTGGAAACAGGATGCATCGGAGTTAAATTTTGAGTCTCATAGCAAAGGGTCTGAATGCTTATGTAAATAAGGTATTTCTGTTTATTATTTTGAATACATTTGCAAAATTTTCAAAAACGGTTTTTGCTTTGTCATTATGAGGTATTGTGTGTAGATTGCTTAGGATTTTTTATGTTTTTATTCATTATAGAATAAGTCTGTAACGTAACAAAATGAGGGGGGAAAATCGAGGGGTCTGAATACTTTCCGTGGGCACTGTATGCTGCCATTGGGGACGCATCCACAGTTTTCTTTTTGAGGAATCAATGATGAAACATTCTTTCCTCCAGGATCCAGGCTAAGACCCGGGAGCTGCGGGAGCGCCAGGCACGGGAGAGGGACTACGCTGAGATCCTAGATGTCAACCTGAGCCGAGACGAGGAGCACCCCTACGCAGGCATCGGGCCCCTGGACACGTCCCTGGACAGCGGGCACAGCCGGCCCCAGAGCCCCCGAGACAACCACCATCAAGATTCCTCCCTGTACACACAAGTCGGCAAAACCCGCAATGCAAATGGACGCCCTCCCTCCGCCGACAGGTAGGGGCTCGAGGGTCTATCCCACGCTATGAGGAGCAGATCTGAGTTCAAATACTATTTCAAATTGTTCAAATACTTTGGCCATTGGCTCTAGCCTGCCAGGAGTGCCAGATTGGGCAGAGGTTGCCATTGTGAGACTATTATATTGGTCCATTAACCCAGGCAAGCTCGGGTAAAGTATTTGAAATGATTGAAAATACTATTTGAACCCAGGTCTGGTGAAATGAAGAGTGGTAGTAATATCAAGCACTATTAAGTAGCACTTCTGCATGGCAGTTTGGTTTTATGCTTGTGTTATAGACAGACCATCATGTAAAGATGGAATCTGCAGTATGGGGCACGGCGCCACTGGCAGCCCAACCACTGTTGTTTTTGTTGCCGAGATGAGAAGTGTCTCACAAAATGTTTTTTAAAAAAGTCAGTACATATTGTGCTCTGCTATCACGCCTGCAGTGATTGCCAAGAGGGAAACCAGTGGTCGTGGTTTGCCGTAACTTCTTTGGTGTTGTAATATCGCAAACGGACGTGGCTGTTTCACCATTATGGATTCCAGCTTCAAGCCTCTGAGGTGTTGAAGAACTCATTCCTGAGAGAATAGTATCTTGCCGTGCCTTGCCGTTCCTGAGTAATGCTAGGAGAAACACCGTTGCGCATACAGTACCTCCACATTTTTACGCTGCGTCACTCACTTTCATCAATAAGTATTCTATATCCTAGCACTGAGTAGCTACAGTATAGGAGGCTGATATACTCTGACTTGTGTCTTAGTCCAGCCATCAAATCTCACCCCAGGAAAACAAGTCCAGGCAGTTAAATGTCACCACTCTACTGACTGGGACTCACTGGTGATTACCTTGTTCCTGGGGGGTAAGGAAGGCAGCATTTCTACATTTTCTCTTATGCTCTCCTGATCTACTTCCCCCGTCTCTTACATGTTCATGTCATAGCATGCGTCCCAAATGCCACCCTATTTCCTACATACATTGCTTTGGCATTTATAGGGAATAGGCACTAGTCAAAAGTAGTGCACTTAATAGGGATAAAGGTGTAATTTGAGATGCAAACATAGAGAAACATATCCTCAGGCTGACTGTTCACTTTCCTTTGGGATTGGCTGTCTGTCAATCATCTCACACCATTCCCAAGACTGACTTCAACTTTCAACTGTATTGTCCCTGAGGATATTGGTTTCGCAGCAATGGTCATACATGAAATACATCAAATCGTATATTGACAAATCTTTATTCCTACTATGTTATTCATTCATAGTCAGTGTCCCTGTGATGCCATCGTGAACACAGGGGCCACTGCAGTGACAGTACTTTTTACATCACACTAAAGGCTGTGACGAGAAACCATAAGCCTGTGGGCCCTCTATCTACAGCAAATGCTACCCTATTCCCTATATAGTGCACTACTTTTGACCAGATCCCTATATGCCCCGGTGCCATTTGAGCCGAAGCCTCAGTATTCCACTGTAGAACTGTATGGCCTGGAGCACAGTACAGATGAAAAACCTGGGATGATTTCCCTAGCCAGAGTGAATACAGTTATCCTGGGTGTTATTTCATGTCCCTCTACTCAGATGTGTGTAGATGTATTAATACTGTATGTAGTATTGATGTATAATTCATTGTGCTGCCGCAGTGTAAAGGTTTGGATATAGTTCTAGAGAGGGGATGTGTGAAGAAGGAATGAATAGCATTCCCATGCACTGCGGCTGTTAAGAGACTAGCAATACCACGGAGCACTCGTTCAATAAACATAGTCTGGGACGTCGTGCGTGTTCATGACCCCGTTGCATCAGAACCACTGGCGCAATCTGTTTCATCTTTGCTTGTGTTTGGCTCTTCGGTGATACTTTAGCATTATGTCGGGTCACAGGTGGTAATGGTATTGTTTTTTTTTTCAAGTTAGAGCGGACATTGTTTTGTTGTGCTGTGCATCTCTTGGGGGGAGATGAGGTTTGTGAAAGACTTGCCCCTCCCCCTGAAGACATTAATCATAAGCAGATGTATCATCACAAACCTACAACTTTATTAGAAATGTGTCCACGTCCCAAATGCCACCCTATTCTCTATATAGTGCACTAGTTTTGACCAAGAGCCCTGATCAGAAGTAGTGCACTATCTAGTGAATAGGGTGCCATTTTGAACGCATAATTTATTTGATTTCTGAAAATCATTATTCCCTTGGAAAGCGTTTGGAAATAATGCCACTGCGAAGTAGAGGCACGGTGTATTACACCATGGGAATTTTTAGAAGTAGAGTATTTGATTTGATTGCAAAATATTTTTTATTGCAAGTTGAAGATGTATAAGTTGGACTACTTTCCTGTTCCTTTATAGGGATTTATATGTCGTCAGTTCAACTTGATTACTGTACACTATGCTCCAAGGGGCACTGCACATGTCAAGCAGAACTGGTGCGATAGAATTCGTGTTTATATATCTGTTACTCAATACTGGGCAACATTTTCTTAAGATTTAAACAAGCGTTTGTGTCATAAACGTTCTGTTGAAAATTGGTACATGTAACAACAAACACATCTAAGATGTTAGGTTTTTTGCGTAGACCTCAAACTATAAGAAAATACACCTCGGGGGAGGTTGTTATACTAACTGGAGAAAACCAGGAAGTGTGTTTCCTTCAGGACTTCTACACAGAGCAGGGAGTTTATTAACAGCCCACCATAGGAGGGAGAGGTGGGAGCCCTGTAGCTTTTCCCAAGTCAAGTAGCAGGAATGTTTGTCATTAAGGTCCTGTATGGCAGTAAGGACTGATATAAGAGCTTTGCTGCTGTGGACATTATACACAGAACAGGAAGCTGAAAGGGAGAAAGAAAGAGTGCTGCAGGGGAAAGGAGAGCATACATGCCCTGGTAGCTTGTGCACAGGCAGAATCGTCTTTGGTAAGCCTGAAGGCATCAGCATGCTTCAGTTCGGCTGGAGGCTAACTGAGCAAGTGTGCTCGTATACTCCCTTGAAAGACCTTCGCTTGAAAATGAAAAAAAGAAAAGTGTCAATAGTACCGTTTGTCTGTTTTGAGACACCGTAGCCAATATACACTTGCTCAAAATAGTCCGAAATAACTCAAGAAGTCTGTCACTCATTTTGACGTTTTTGCCAAGAGGATCTTAGTTGCAATTTTACATCTTAGATGTTTGGACCAATATTTGTCAATAAATAAATGTGCATGAAAACAAGTAGTCTCTCATTGAATGATACACTTTATTAAAGAATCCCTACTATTGACCAATCATCGACGAAGGGGCATAAACTTCGGCTTGCCTCCAGAAAAAAATGTAATGTGCCCAAACAGCCAAAAAATCCAAGTCCAAAACGAACAAAAATGTCACACAGTCGGCATAATACACTACATGGCCAAAAGTATGTGGACATGTGCTCGTTGAACATCTCATTCTAAGATCATGGGCATTAATAAGGAGTTGATTTCCACTCAATGTTGGAACATTGCTGCAGGGACTTCCATTCAGCCACAAGAGCATTAGTGAGGTTGGACACTGATGTTTGGCTATCAGGCCTGGAACGCATTTCGCGTTCCAATTAATCCCAAAAGGTGTTTGATGGGGTTGAGATCAGGGCTGTGTGCAGGCCAGTCAAGTTTTTCCACACCGATCTTGACAAACCATTCCTGTATGGACCTCACTTTGTGCATTGGGTCATTGTCATGCTGAAACAGGAAAGGGCCTTCCCCAAACTGTTGCCACAAAGTCGAAGCATAGAATCATCAAGAATGCCATTGTATGCTTTAGCGTTTATTAAGAGTTACCTCCACTCAGGGAGCCTAGCTCGCACCCTGAAAAACAGCCCCAGAACGTTATTCCTCCTCCACCAAACTTTACAGTTGGCACTATGCATTCAGGCAGGTGACGATCTCCTGCCATCCGCCAAACCCAAATTCTTCCGTTGGACTGCCAGGTGGTGAAGTGTGATTCATCAACAAACCATTATTGTGCGGACGTTGCTTCCAAAGGCAGTTTGGAACTCGGTAGTGTGCGCTTCAGCACTCGGCAGTCATGTTCCATCAGGTTGTGTGGTCTAACACTTCGCTCCTGAGCCAATGTTGCTTTTAGACGGTTCCACTTCACAATAACAGCACTTACAGTGCCTTGCGAAAGTATTCGGCTCCCTTGAACTTTGCGACCTTTTGCCACATTTCAGGCTTCAAACATAAGGATATAAAACTGTATTTTTTTGTGAAGAATCAACAACAAGTGGGACACAATCATGAAGTGGAACGTCATTTATTGGATATTTCGAACTTTTTTAACAAATCAAAAACTGAAAAATTGGGCGTGCAAAATTATTCAGCCCCTTTACTTTCAGTGCAGCAAACTCTCTCCAGAAGTTCAGTGAGGATCTCTGAATGATCCAATGTTGACCTAAATGACTAATGATGATAAATACAATCCACCTGTGTGTAATCAAGTCTCCGTATAAATGCACCTGCACTGTGATAGTCTCAGAGGTCCGTTAAAAGTGCAGAGAGCATCATGAAGAACAAGGAACACACCAAGCAGGTCCGAGATACTGTTGTGAAGAAGTTTAAAGCCGGATTTGGATACAAAAAGATTTCCCAAGCTTTAAACATCCCAAGGAGCACTGTGCAAGCGATAATATTGAAATGGAAGGAGTATCAGACCACTGCAAATCTACCAAGACCTGGCCGTCCCTCTAAACTTTCAGCTCATACAAGGAGAAGACTGATCAGAGATGCAGCCAAGAGGCCCATGATCACTCTGGATGAACTGCAGAGATCTATAGCTGAGGTGGGAGACTCTGTCCATAGGACAACAATCAGTCGTATATTGCACAAATCTGGCCTTTATGGAAGAGTGGCAAGAAGAAAGCCATTTCTTAAAGATATCCATAAAAAGTGTAGTTTAAAGTTTGCCACAAGCCACCTGGGAGACACACCAAACATGTGGAAGAAGGTGCTCTGGTCAGATGAAACCAAAATTGAACTTTTTGGCAACAATGCAAAACGTTATGTTTGGCGTAAAAGCAACACACCATCCCCACTGTCAAACATGGTGGTGGCAGCATCATGGTTTGGGCCTGCTTTTCTTCAGCAGGGACAGGGAAGATGGTTGAAATTGATGGGAAGATGGATGGAGCCAAATACAGGACCATTCTGGAAGAACCTGATGGAGTCTGTAAAAGACCTGAGACTGGGACAGAGATTTGTCTTCCAACAAGACAATGATCCAAAACATAAAGCAAAATTTACAATGGAATGGTTCAAAAATAAACATATCCATCTGTTAGAATGGCCAAGTCAAAGTCCAGACCTGAATCCAATCGAGAATTTGTGGAAAGAACTGAAAACTGCTGTTCACAAATGCTCTCCGTCCAACCTCACTGAGCTCGAGCTGTTTTGCAAGGAGGAATGGGAAAAAAATTCAGTCTCTCGATGTGCAAAACTGATAGAGACATACCCCAAGCGACTTACAGCTGTAATCGCAGCAAAAGGTGGCGCTACAAAGTATTAACTTAAGGGGGCTGAATAATTTTGCACGCCCAATTTTTCAGTTTTTGATTTGTTAAAAAAGTTTGAAATATCCAATAAATGTCGTTCCACATCATGATTGTGTCCCACTTGTTGTTGATTCTTCACAAAAAAATACAGTTTTATATCTTTATGTTTGATGCCTGAAATGTGGCAAAAGGTTGCAAAGTTCAAGGGGGCCGAATACTTTCGCAAGGCACTGTACAGTTGACCGGGGCAGCTCTAGCAGGGCAGACATTTGACGAACTGACTTGTTGGGAAGGTGGCATCCTATGACGGTGCCACGTTGAAAATCACTGAGCTCTTCAGTACGGGCCATTCTACTGCCAATGTGTGTCTGTGGATATTGCATGGCTGTTTGCTCGATTTGATAGACCTGTCAGCAACCGGTGTGGCTGAAATAACCAAATCCACCAATCCGAAGGGGTTTCCACACTCTACCGAACTGTTTCGGCTGGAAAGCATGCAAACGCCTTTATCCATGCTTCATCCCAAATGACACCCTATTCCCTAAGTAGTGCACTACCTTTGACCATATCTCTATGCCCCAAGTATAACTTCTACTATGTAGTTCAGGGCTAATGTCATAAAAGAGATGAAGTAATTGATATGACCCACAGTATGTGACCGACTCATGTCCATGGCACTATAGTATTTACGGTATGTGTTATTATTATCATACCTTGTTCTACCAAGGGGGGAGATGTGCTGTCTGAACTGCCCTAGTCTGTCTCAAAATGAGAGAGGCAGAATATTATTTTTAATTCCTCTCAGAGCTATAAAATGTCCCAGCGCCCTTTTGGCTGCTTGACTGAGAAGGAAAACAAACCTGCAGCTGCATAAATATACAGCGGAATTCATTTTCTAATTGCCTTCGCTTTCAAAACTACGGCCCATCAGAAATTTCGATTTAACTGTGCAGCGTAAAATGAGTCTGCCAGAAGCTTCATGAAACCCAGGGGAGAAGTCAGCCATTTCCTCCACCCTGAGAGCCATGACTGACTTCTGTCAACTTAATCATGCTGCGGAATGACAGCACCATTCCCTCCACCCAGCTCTAAAACGACTTGCCCGTCGTTAACCATTTGTTTACACTTTCTTCAGTCGTGTTACAGTACCTCATTGGCTAGCTAGCTAACAACCTGGTAACTTGACCAGTGTATCCAAACATTTTGGTGGCATAGAAAGAAAGGGAAGGGGGATATCTTGTTCATGAGATCAATGATCCAAGTGATGAATTCATGACGGATATCTTGCATGTCATCACAAACCTTACGTTTTTAAAGAGAGCGTGTACAATTTTCAATGTAAATGCATCGCAATTGGAAAGTAGTGCTTTTACACGATGTAGAAATCCTAATAATCCACAAATGACTTGGTACTGGTACCCTGTGTATATAGCTAGGTTATCGTTACTCATTGTGTAATATTCCTGGTGTTGTTATTTTCTGTTTTTCTCAGCGTTGTTGGGAATGGCCTGTAAGTAAGCATCTGACTGTCAGTCTACACCTGTTGTTTTTCGAAGCATGTGACAAATAACATTTTATTTGATTTTGATTTGACTGGTATTTGTGTCAGCGTTTTAGCTTTGATAATAAACAAATGTCTTCACAGTGTTACATATTTGTTTCTAGGGCATAAGATGTGCTTCAAAAGTAGCTAGAATTCATATAGGCCCAATATACAGTACATTCGGAAAGTATTCAAACCCCTTGACTTTTTTCACAAATCGTTTTCTTTCTTCATCAATCTACACCCATAATGACAACGCAAAAACATGTTTTTAGACATTTTAGACATTTTAGACATAAGTATTCAGACCCTTTACTCAGTACTTTGCTGAAGCATCTTTGGCAGCGATTATAGCCTCGAGTCTTCTTGGGTATGACGCTACAAGCTTGGCACACTTGTATTTGGTGAATTTCTCCCAATTTTTTCTGCAAATCCTCTCAAGCTCTGTCAGGTTGGATGGGGAGCATCGCTGCACAACTATTTTCAGGTCTCACCAGAGATGTTCGATCGGTTTCAAGTCCGGGCTCTGACTGGGCCACTCAAGGACATTGAGAGACTTGTCCTGAAGCCACTCCTGTGTTGTATAGGCTGTGTGCTTAGGGTCGTTGTCCTGTTGGAAGGTGAACCTTCGCCCCAAGTCTGAGGTCCTGAGCGCTCTGGAGCAGGTTTTCATCAAGGATCTCTCTAGATTTTGCTCCATTCATCTTTCCCTCCATCCTGACTGGTCTCCCAGTCTCTGCTTCTGAAAACCATCCCCACAGCATGATGCTCCCACCACCATGCTTCACTGTAGAGATGGTGCCAGGCTTCTTCCAGATGTAACACTTGGCATTCAGGCCAAAGAGTTCAATCTTGGTTTCATCAGACCAGAGAATCTTGTTTCTCATGGTCTGAGTCCTTTAGGTTCCTTTTTTTTGCAAACTCCAAGCGGGCTGTTATGTGCCTTTACTGAGGTGTGGCTTCCATCTCATAGCAAAGGGTCTGAATACTTATGTAAATAAGGTATTTCTATTTTTATTTTTAATACATTTGCAAACATTTCCAAAAACCTGTTTTCGCTTTGTCCATATGGGGTCGATTGAGATGTATTATTTTTAATTTAATCCATTTTAGAATAAGGCTGTAACATAACAAAATGTGGAACAAGTCCAGATGTTTGAATACTTTCTGAATGCACTGTAGGAGGTATCTCAATCCATAATATAAATCGTCATTTCTGGCGCTCCTAAATGTCATGTGGTGCTCCTAACTTTTAAATTGGGAGCACCAGTGCTACCAATGAAAGGTTTTAATTTAGAGCCCTGGTTGCGACATCGTTGAAACAGCATTGAGCTTTTTGTGGAGTTTACAGGCTTTGGTACTGTGTTACACTATGAAAATGCAACTCGGCTGAGTTCATATGGGCAGCCTTGTAACAGTATTTATGGAGAGAGCAAGTGAAAGAAAATGATTTATGTTGAAATTGGGTTTATCGTGCTCATAATTGGTATTTTTTAAGGGCATTTCTATGTTTATTGCGTTGGTGTTGTCGTAGCTGTAGCTTTAAGTTAAGAATACTCTCTCCCTCTCTCTCTCGCTCTCTCTCTGTGGGCTAGTCCATCATGGTCCTCTGCCAAATTTCATAACCTCTCCTGGATATTGTGGTTGGTCCGACTTGCCCTCTCCGTCTGTAACCTTTTCCCACAATTACTGTGTATATTTCACAAGGTCTTGAGTTAACGTTTGACATCTGGTAACATTTGTCATAATCCTGTGACTCCTAAGCCCCCAGATAGACTGCTAATAGAATGTCACAGAGGACTTCATGCTCTGTTCTAGCCTACTTGGCAACATTGGTGTCGGCCATCACTATAGTCCCTGTCGGTATTCGCGTATTAATAAGGGATTCTACGCCCACAAATTGGGGAAAACCAACATTCTTTCCCATTGATCCCCATTTTGTACAAAAATAACAAAACATAACAAAAAAGCTGATGTGTTGTACAAAAAATCTCGACCTTCGGTTCGCAACGCTCCCACGTATGGAAATAGAGCCTGCGAGATAAGCCCTGTGGCTCGGTGCACGTAGCTAGCTATGTGTGTGGAATACCATTTCATCACGTGTACGACATTTTACTTGTGTTGTACAGTCCGTTTGTAATTCCACTCTCTACTTGTAACAGTATAGTCGGTTTGTTTGTGTTGTAGGTCTTGGGGAACACAAGTGGCTGCTAGCATCGTCATGAAAAGGGGCATGAGGGAAGCCCTAAAATATTACGTTTGAGAATGCTAGGGAGCAGGCAATGTTTAAAAGGAAGCTTTATACATGTTGTGCGTTAATTAAATTTAGTTTTGTAATTGACTAAAGAAAGCATACATCAAGAAAACGTTTGAAAAGGTCACGTTTTTGCTGTGAGCCAATGGGGTAACCTTGGTAACCACCGGTTGTTTTCCCCAGGCTGGCAGGGTTGCGTCGTTCTACCTGATACTGACTAGGTCTATCTATATTCTAGAGACTACTTTAGTGAGAACCACAGAGCATTGGGAGAATTCACTTGAAAGGGCCATTCTGGGATTCAAACAACGAAGTGGTCATCCTGACACGTTTTTAGTAAACAGCTGAGTGATGGGGCTGGAGAAATTGAGCAACTCTTCAAATCTTAGACCATCCACGAGATCAAAAAATACCCCCAATCCAAAAATGGATGTACCAATCCCCGATTTACCCTTTAACATGTTTAAGATTAGTAAGCGTGTTCTTTTCTTGGTGTATATATCGTGAATGCACACATGCAGTGTTCCATCACATGATGGAGGGTAAAACAAGTTAATTAACTCCTGTATCTGTATTGTTTCATCCCCCCTCTAGGAGAATAGAGACCTGGGTTGAATGCTCCCTCTGTGGGATTTCATGTGATTTGATTCCCCAGCTCTGAGGCTGTTATTATTAAATCTGCTCCATTATATTCATTTAGGCCTGTAAGAAAAAGCCCTCCGCTCCAAAGGAACATATCGGTCACATCGTATCACAAACGCACAAGAAGATATGAAACAGCTAGCCAAGCAGCGTCTCTGAGTCTACTTCCCAAATGCCACTCTATTCCATATAGGGCTCTGGTTAAAAGTAGTGCACTATATAGGAAATAAGGTGCCATTTAGGACACACGATGAGGTTCTGGAGCTACAGTGAGTGACATCACACCACAGGGGGTCGCGTCAACCTTGTTCGGTCTACTGGTTTGCAGATGAATAGAAAAGGCAATTGAATGTGGGCCCACTCAGGATTGTGTGTGTGTGTGTGTGTGTGTGTGTATGCATGTACCAGAGGGCAATTAATTCCCACATTCAGTGTGAGTAAACACACGGCTAATCCCCCTCCATTCAGGCAGAGGGCTTTCAGATACCCAGCAGGAATCACACGCACTCCCACACACACACACACATAAACATAGTCATAAGCAAGGCAGATTCAGCAACATACGATGTTGACACAAAAAATATTGGTTTCAGGAAAGGAGAATGGTTAAAATAGTGAGATGATAATGTGTTGAGATAGAAAAGCCTCTGCAAGATAGAGGAAGTGCTGTTCTGAAAGAACAGATTAAATAACATACACAAAAACCAGACCAGATATATCAGACTGGCATCAGTTAGTTAATCCACCTTTCCATCCACATATGTATATGTGATAAACCCTAATCCAGTGTTTGACCTCTTGCTTATATCTTGATCTGCTTTACAGATTTCCATTTCTGCTTTTTAGATGCAGTGGCTACGTCCCAAATGGCACCCTATTCCCTATATAATGCACTATTTTTTGCCCATAGGCCCATTTGGTCAAATGTTTGCATTATACAGGGTGCCCTTTGGGATGGAGCCCTTTGGGATGGAGCCTGTGTTTCTCAAGCTGCTTTGTAGACATGTAATTCTTTAGTATAGTAGATAGATTACCGGACTCGTTACTAACAGTTTATTACAGGGTGTTTCTTCAATATTCAATAAGCCATTATGTAATATGTTACTGTTGGTTAAATATGTGGCTATAGATTTTAACGATCAACTACCGTCTCCCATCTGCTCCTCTCTGTGACGGAGTCATCTCTTACTATAAGGAAGACATACTGTCCTGTTCTCTCCTTAATCCAGGGGTCCTGGCAACAGCCTATGGGGCTTTGGTTTGGGGGAGGCAGTTAACTTGCCTAAAATTCCCAGGTTTTCCAGAATTCCTAATAGTAGGATTCCGGTATTCCTCCTTATTCCCCTCCACCTCTGATTCCGGGGTTCTTCCAAACCGGGATTTCTAGAAAAACTGGGAATTTTGTGAAAGTTATCTGAATTGGTCAACCCTAATCCTGCCTGAATGTGCCTCTTTGCCTCTATGGCCATTGTCTTAGCCCCCTTTGGCTTTAGTCCCCTTTGCCTTCATTGGTTAGGTTGTTGGTGTTGTGTACAGCTCAATTCCAGTCAGTCAAGTAACAAAACATTCCTAAAACGTTTTTGATGCTCTTAGCTGCTTTGACAAAGGTTTTAAACTGAAAAGAGGGTTGCATGAATGTGAGTTGGATGTGGGATGAGGTGGGTGAGGATGTCAATAGGTTGAATAAGTGATATTAGTGGCAAATGGCTTCCTATGCCCTATATAGTGCACTACTTTTGGCCTGTAGTAGCACTTTATAGGGAATAGGTTGCCATTCGGGATGCAGCCTTTGCCTCCTATCTTTCCCTACTAGCATATGATAAGCCTCCAATCTCTTTACTGTATCTGTCTGCCTGTTTGTATGCTGGATTAGGATTACACCTGTTTATCACACACACACTGCATATATTGCCTCACTGAAACAAAATGGCGGAATACCATTACAGAATGTATTCCTTCAATGTGCCCATGCATTTTGTAGCTTGTCTTTTTATCTAGAGGCTGCTCCATTTGTGAATAATGTGGCTAAATGTTCATGACCCTACCCAGAGAGACAGAACTCCTCTGGGGGTTGGTTTGCATCTGAACACAACAGACAACGGCACCAAACTGATTAGCAGAGAACCATAGAACCTGTGGCTCAGTCTGATACACACACACACGCACACACACACACACACTACAGGGCAGAGGAAATAGAGACAGGTCAGCACCGCAGATTCCAAATGATGGTAAATTGCCTGTTAAACGTATGCCTGGTCACTCAGGGACAGTTGGATGGCCGTCTAGCCGTCTGTTCTGCCTCGTATTGACCATGTCTGGTGTTTGTCAGAATGATGTCATCCACTCTCCTCTCATATCTGGTGCCAGACGGGCGTAGTCCTGATTGGAGCTGAATCCCACCAACAGGGGCTTCTCCATAGAGACGCATTACATTAGTGTTCTATTTAATTCAATGGGCTTCCCTCTGAGGTCACTGGTTGAAGCATTGGTCTGTGACAAGCACGTAACCCTGGCAGTATAAATACAATCGTATCACAAAGTACAATATGTTTTTTTTTATCCAGCATAAACACTTAGGTCCATCAACATCTGTAATGCACTTACATTGCATTACTGGTAAAAGAGCTTAGACAGCTGTTGCAGTGATTTACACAAACAGTATGTGCTTCACATGAACCTTTAATGGCGCTGGCCCCATGTATTTTTTACATAATTCCCTCCAGAAACTCCCCTTGGCCCCATCAGTTCTGGATCCATCCAGCTGAGAACTCTTTGACGTTTGGCTTGAGTTCTCCTGTGGACTGACTAGGTTCACTTTGCACACTACCACTGACCCTTTAACCCTGGCAGCATGCCGACCCACATTTACAGTGTTTCCCCTTTATACATATAGCAGCGGTGCCCCGCCGCTACTCCAAAAAATATAATAGAAAAATGATATATATATATATATAGTGCATTCGGAAAGCATTCAGATGCACCTGATGTTTGTAGAAACATCTCAAGGGTGATCAATGGAAACAGGATGCACCTGAGCTCAATTTCGAGTATCACAGCAATGGGTGTGAATACTTATGGCAATAAGGTATTTCTTATTTTATTTTTTATACATTTGCAAAAATGTATTTAAAGAAATATTTTGCTTTCTCGTTATGGGGTATTGTGTGTAGACTGATGAGGAAACATTTTTATTTAATCAATTTTATAATAATATCATTTATGCCGAATTGCGCTTTTAAGATCAGAGTGACATTTTACAACATATATTTGTAGAATTTGATGCATTCAGAGTCTTTTGAGGTTAAATGTAGATGGGCAATCTCATGCTTCAGACTATTTATTTAAAGCCACTATGCTTCATCATTTGGGCTACTGGTTATAATGACTTTAAAGGGAGCATTTTATTTCAGATGGTGTCAATATAATTTAATTTCAATTACTTTTGGTGTAGAATACCCTTTTAAAAAGTCACCCAAAGTGACCTTCTCACTGTTGTTCTACAAAAAAATCTCCCAGTTGGGTATGCCCCGGAGACGGCCTATGGGTGCTGGTCGAAAGTAGTGCACTATATAGGGAATTGGGTGCATGTTCTGCCCTACTCTTTTCTCCAGAACACAGCATTAGCTCACCTTAAATTGGGTTGTGTTATGGCATCAACTAGCTAGGGAGAGGAAAGGATTATAAACAATCTAATAAACTCTTCGATTAAAGACCTTTGAACTGTGGACTCCTGTTGCCAGGCAACACTGCACACATCTGAGGCCAGGCCATGCAAGGCTGTGGCTCATCTCTACTCACAAGGCCCCAGCTCCAGAGCTGGGATCAAATACTTGTTTTGCCATGTTTATTGAGCTTGCCTGGAGAAATGGGACCAATGGAAAAGTCCCAAAAAGGGCCAATCCTTGCTCACTTTCTAGGTAGGCTAAAGCAAACCCTGAAAGTACAGTGCCTTGCGAAAGTATTCGGCCCCCTTGAACTTTGCCACCTTTTGCCACATTTCAGGCTTCAAACATAAAGATATAAAACTGTATTTTTTTGTGAAGAATCAACAACAAGTGGGACACAATCATGAAGTGGAACGGCATTTATTGGATATTTCAAACTTTTTTAACAAATCCAAAACTGAAAAATTGGGCGTGCAAAATTATTCAGCCCCCTTAAGTTAATACTTTGTAGCGCCACCTTTTGCTGCGATTACAGCTGTAAGTCGCTTGGGGTATGTCTCTATCAGTTTTGCACATCGAGAGACTGACATTTTTTCCCATTCCTCCTTGCAAAACAGCTCGAGCTCAGTGAGGTTGGATGGAGAGCATTTGTGAACAGCAGTTTTCAGTTCTTTCCACAGATTCTCGATTGGATTCAGGTCTGGACTTTGACTTGGCCATTCTAACACCTGGATATGTTTATTTTTGAACCATTCTATTGTAGATTTTGCTTTATGTTTTGGATCATTGTCTTGTTGGAAGACAAATCTCCGTCCCAGTCTCAGGTCTTTTGCAGACTCCATCAGGTTTTCTTCCAGAATGGTCCTGTATTTGGCTCCATCCATCTTCCCATCAATTTGAACCATCTTCCCTGTCCCTGCTGAAGAAAAGCAGGCCCAAACCATGATGCTGCCACCACCATGTTTGACAGTGGGGATGGTGTGTTCAGCTGTGTTGCTTTTACGCCAAACATAACGTTTTGCATTGTTGCCAAAAAGTTCAATTTTGGTTTCATCTGACCAGAGCACCTTCTTCCACATGTTTGGTGTGTCTCCCAGGTGGCTTGTGGCAAACTTTAAACAACACTTTTTATGGATATCTTTAAGAAATGGCTTTCTTCTTGCCACTCTTCCATAAAGGCCAGATTTGTGCAAAATACGACTGATTGTTGTCCTATGGACAGAGTCTCCCACCTCAGCTGTAGATCTCTGCAGTTCATCCAGAGTGATCATGGGCCTCTTGGCTGCATCTCTGATCAGTCTTCTCCTTGTATGAGCTGAAAGTTTAGAGGGACGGCCAGGTCTTGGTAGATTTGCAGTGGTCTGATACTCCTTCCATTTCAATATTATCGCTTGCACAGTGCTCCTTGGGATGTTTAAAGCTTGGGAAATATTTTTGTATCCAAATCCGGCTTTAAACTTCTTCACAACAGTATCTCGGACCTGCCTGGTGTGTTCCTTGTTCTTCATGATGCTCTCTGCGCTTTTAACGGACCTCTGAGACTATCACAGTGCAGGTGCATTTATACGGAGACTTGATTACACACAGGTGGATTGTATTTATCATCATTAGTCATTTAGGTCAACATTGGATCATTCAGAGATCCTCACTGAACTTCTGGAGAGAGTTTGCTGCACTGAAAGTAAAGGGGCTGAATAATTTTGCACGCCCAATTTTTCAGTTTTTGATTTGTTAAAAAAGTTTGAAATATCCAATAAATGTCGTTCCACTTCATGATTGTGTCCCACTTGTTGATTCTTCACAAAAAAATACAGTTTTATATCTTTATGTTTGAAGCCTGAAATGTGGCAAAAGGTCGCAAAGTTCAAGGGGGCCGAATACTTTCGCAAGGCACTGTATGTGATAGATTTCTAAAACGACCAGGTCTACTCTCCTCTCTGGCTAGATGTCTGGACCTGATCATAGGGAGATAGTAGGAGGTGAACACAGGGTGGTTTGATGGTGACACAATGTTGAATGTAGCTCTGTGTCCAATGCTTTGTTTCATTGTTCCCCTTTAATCAAGGAATTGATTTAGATCTGGGACACCAGGTGGGTGCAATTAGTTATCAGGTAGAACAGAAAACCAGCAGGCTCTGGACCCCTGTCCTATATATTGAACTAGAGCCCTATTGACGCAGTGCACTATATAGGCAATAGGGTGCCATTGGGGATGCATCCATAGTTTGGGACAGACCGCCTTTTGATGAACACTGTTCTGAGACTAGGAGAGGATGGATGGCTGTCATATTTAGCCACTCAGGAATGGCATTCTGACAGGGATGTGACCCCTGTTCAAGGTTAAGACCTTACTGACCTGAAATGTTATCATTAATATTATTTAAGGAAAGATTGGAAGATGATTACAGTTTAGTTGTAGTGGTGAAAAAGTGATAATGTTAGATGCGACAGTATATTGAATACGTGTGAGTTAGTTAAACCGAGTTAAAAGACCCCATCTTGTTTTCACAATTTTTCGATCACACCTCTTCCGATCTCATTGTGTATTCTCTCGCCGCCCACCCAGCCGTCAACGGCGCTCCATATGAATGTGTTTTGTGTGGTTGTTTATCTCTCCAACACACTGCGTAATCTTTGAAATGTTCTCCTCTTCCTACCGAGATACCTGGAGCGGCAGGGAGTAAGAAAAGCTTGCTCGATTAAATCACTCACACGCAGGCAGGTGGTGACAGTTTTGTCAGATCACCAGCGAGAGAGACCATCATTATGCTAGAGACGGGCCCATTCCTACGTTGGCAGGCATCCCCCTTCATTCTCAATACGTCTCTCACATGAGAAGATGTCACATTTGGGCTCCTAGATTATTAGATCAAAGTGGCTGTCACAAATGGCCCACTATTCCCTATTTGGTGCACTACTTTAGGAAATAACATGCTGTTTGGGACGCAACCCGTGTGTTTGGAGACCCTGGGAAATGGGAAGGGGAAAAATTCTAATCTGAGGATGAAACGCACACTTTCATCAGCTGCTGTTGGCCGCAATTCCCGTCAACTGGAGGGGGAACCGTCTTGGTATTCCCTCAGAAACACGGGTAGGTAACACTCAATTATGTAAGCAAAGAGTTCTATTGGCTTTGCTCATCTCATCTTTTTATGTTTTGGTATTCAAACGTTCTGGTCTATACATCAAAAGCGTCCCAAATGTTGGTTACGTTTCCCACCAACAAATATGAGTTTCATATTAACAACGGTAGTCTGACATTTATTGATTGTTTGAAGTGTGTTCACTAGTACAGTACAGTAGCTTCCCGACTATTAAAATAAATTGAATTTGTCTCTGTTTGAAATGTTCTGAGAAGAGAATCACTGTGATGCCAACTAGTTAATCATTAATGAAAGGGCCTCTTTAAACGAACAGCCCGCTGAGTGTTCCCTCTCTCCCTTCGCACCATGTGATGTCTACTGCCTTGTGGATCATATCAGCTGTGTCATGATGCCTCAGGGGAGCTCTGGGAAGGTAAAGCTTCTTTGTGTGATATTAGAGTTGATGCTATTAGTAAATTGTATATCAATCAAATGTATTTCCAAAGCCCTTTTTACATCAGCAGATTTCACAAAGTGAAACCCAGACTAAAACCCCAAACAGCAAACAATGCAGATGTAGAAGCACGGTGGTTAGCGAAAAATCCCTAGAAAGGCAGGAACCTAGGAAGAAACCTAGAGCGGAACCATGCTCTGAGGGGTGGCCAGTACTCTTCTGGCTGTGCCGGGTGGAGATTATAAAAGTACATGGCCAAGATGTTCAAACGTTCATAGATGACCAGCAGGGTCAAATAATAATTGTCACAGTGGTTGTAGAGGGTGCAACAGGCCAGCGCCTCCGGAGTAAATGTCAGTTGGTTTTTCATTGCCGAGCATTGAGTTCAAGACAGCAGGTGTGGTAGCGAGAGAGAGTCGAAAACGGCAGGTCCGGGACAATTAATACTGTTATTGATGGGACTGACTTGTATTCATATCCCACTCTACTAGACTTGTATATGTACCTGGCACATTTGTATGATCCAATGGCTTGAATCCACACAATGCCTCCCATTTGCAGTGATACACCCAGAAACATTTCCTGCACTTCAGGGGGTTTACGCTTTCAGGATCTTTGGCTGATGTTCCAATTCCATGCTCAAGGATGCAGTTCAGCTTTGCCCAACCTGACTCTTTGCAGCTGTCATTCTGTGAATTCTGTCGTCAACATTTTTGGGTGCGCTGACACAATGATTGGCACACTGCTTGTACCAGTGTGGTGTGTAATGTTGTGGGCTGGATGCTGGAGAGGGCGTCGGGTAGTCAGGTAACATCAGTCGCCAAAGGGGGAGATGGAGAGGACCTCTATCGCAATTAGTCTTTCCACAATTCCTCACATCCTCCTTAACCATATTGAAGCAAAAGGCCCATGGTCCCTCCACCCAGACTACCTTCTCCAATGCGTTTTGAGAAGGAGTTGAGGAGATGACATACAAGTGATTGAGGAAAGATGAATTGAGAAAGAGCCAGGGAGTGCATTGTGTGTGGTGTACCCTTACAGGAAATGGGGAGCAGATCTGTGAACCCAGTGCCCAGCGTAGCCTCCCGCCCTCTCTCCGTGGCCTCAGGCTTCGCCCAGCAGTCGAGAGGGGACGTAGCGCTTAAGCTGTCCTCTGCAGTCAGCCAATTAAAAACCATGACTGCTACAGGCCAAAACGCATTGGTTTTAACAAGAAACAATTTGATCAACTTCCACTGTCCTCCCAGAGTTGCTGAATTTCCTCTTCACATCAGCAGTCAAGAGAACCAGGCATTTAATTCAACCTCATCTTCCCAACTCCTGGCTATGACAGAGGGGGTTAGGTGGCATCAGTCTGTGGATATTACAAGGAGAAAAGAGCTGTCTCCCTAATCTCTTGCTCCAGAACCAAATCAGCTAAGACATCTGTCTCCCTAAAGCACATTACATGTTGAAAAGGGCTTATTGTATTTGTGACATTTTTCCCCCGTTTACCTGGTGAATTCATTCCAGGTCTGCAGTGAAAGTTTCTTTACAGTCTCAAATTCTTCCATTTGACTCACAAAGGTTCTCATTTGAATATTAATAATTGAGGGAAATATTGGCTCTGTAGATATGATCTTTCTTATTATAACTCACTGATTATTTAGTCAGGTTTTTTTTTTTTCAACTTAATGAAAACTCGCTCCCAAAGCAGCCTCTGTGCTATTTGGTGTATTTCACTCACCATGGCAGAGCTGTGCAAAGCAGTCAAATTTGTTCAACATGTGAAATGAGTTGACAGGTTTGCAGTGGAGATAAATCACATAACATTTCCTAACAAAATGATTTGGTGTGTGTTGTGTGTGTTTCTCTTCCAAACGGAATTGAAATGGCCCTGGTGGTTGTTTGCGTTCAGAGCCCTCCTCTAATGAAAATAAGGCTGCTTCCCAAATGGTACTGTATACCCTACATAGTGCACTACTTTTGGACGGAGCCCTATGGTGCACTATATGGGGAATAGGGTGCCATTTGAGATGGAACCTAACTGTTGTGGGCTTAGGGGACTGCCATTTCACCCACTCACTTCAAAGTAATTACTTCTGTTGCCCACAAAAGTTCCCTCAAAAAGTAGTTTTCTTTATTTAATTAAATTAGATGATTTAAACTGAAAATGCATTTTTTTTTTAAATTAGGGCTGAAGACAGAGAATCTAAGGCCCAGTGGGTTTTCATTCAGAAGATTGAATAAATAAAATAAATCTATCTGGCGTAGCAAGCTTGTTTTGGATTTTGACTTGAAGAATGTTTGTCTTGAATTTGAATGTATTGATATCTGAGAATCTATTGCTTTCTTTTGTGAGGCCTTAGAAATGTGTTAGCAGGAGGGTGAATGAAAGGTTCTGAAGCTAGCATCTGCTGTTGGGAGATTGCTGAGGCAATAACTGCCTAAACATACCACACAACCCAATCACTCCTTTCAAATCACTCATTTGCTATGCTAATCTGGTATTGTCTGAAGTATGTCTAGTTCAAAGTAAAGGACACGATTAAGCATTCAGTTTTAGGAACCTGTTTCGACATTGAAACAAGAAATCAATTAGTGCTAAGCAATTTGAGGTCAGCTCGGTTTTGGTTAGATTATGAGAAAAATAATCTCGGTTTCGATATTTTTTTTAAAACAAATGCATTATGTGGGTTGAATGCTGTAACAACACAGAATAAAACAATTCATTCAAGTCTCATGATAGTGACTGCCCATTACTGCTTATCACTTAAGTATTTCAGTTATGCATATTAAAAAAAAAATATTTGATGACTTTATTATTTCATTCCAATTCATCATCTCATCTCTCTAGAGCTGCTGCCTGTGATGTCTGACAAAATCACTATTTTAGTAGTTCTTCAAAGTAAATAAGGCATACTTGTATGACTGCAGTACCAACTATCAATCACTTAGATCATCCATGTTCAGGTAGAGAGATACAGTACCTCGCGAAGCCACTGCACTTTGTCCTTCTCGATCACATGTTCTCTCTTCTCTCAGTGTGTTGCCCCAAACAGACCGGACAAGTAGAGGCGCAATGGATTATGGTCATTGTATGTAATTACCGTGTTTTCTGCACTAGACTATGTAGAATGTTGGCCTGTTGGAAACTACAACTCCCTTCTGCATCTGCATCGCACAGTTGGGGCTTGATCTGATTTCTCTCTAGAGAAACTGCATATTGAGCTCACACAAAAAAAAGGAACTAAATGGAATTAAAATAATTCAACCAATGTGGGCCAGTTGGTTGTTTTAAAACTCGAAATATATTAAACTAATTGGTTAATCGCAACTGATCAGCTCCGTGTCGATTCTCTTGTAGTTTTCATAACGTCAACAGCATTTTTTTTAAATGCACCCGCTCTGCCCTTGGAGAAATGTAAAGAAAGAGATAACACTACCTGTTAGCATTTAGTATTCTAGCACAAATTGAGTCATGTGTGCCTAGATCATCAGTCACTGTCATACCCCAGCAGTTCCACATAGGAAACCTAAGATTAAAGGAATCATAATTAGTCTTAATTTGTGACATTTCCAAGGTCTTTCAGATTGTGGGGGCTATTAAGATGAATATCCATTTCCTGTCTCACTGCTGAGAAGATCCAGACCCAGAACAGGTCAGTTTTCACTGCAGAGGTTTGACAGCTGCTGTCACAAGCAGGGTTGCGTCCCAAATGGTACCCGATTCCCTTTATAATGCACTACTTTTGACCAGATTGAATAGTGAATAGGGTGCCATTTGGGACGCGTCCCCGTCCTCCTGTGTGAGAGAGGAGGGACTTGAGGAGGGGCCCCCTGGTGCAATTCAGAATGGGCTACAGAGGCCCTTTGGTTGGTGGTTGGGAGAATGAGAGCCCATGACTGGAGAGCAGGGCCAGCTAGAGGCATAGTGTTGACAGGTCTGTCGGTTGGAGTCCAGGGTGTTTTCCTGTGTATGTGCACGCGTGTGTAGTTGCTGGTTGTAGCATGGTTTTCCCTCTTTCTCTTCTCTCTTTGATCTGTGATCACTGACACACAGCCTGGTGTAGGGCCTCAGTAGCTGAGAGGGACAGGTGCTGATGTTACGTGCCTTTACAGAAGGATAAGCTGGGATAAAAAGGCAGGATTTGTCGGACTTGACAGGGTCCACAAAGGAACCAAGTATTTGATTAATCTGTAGCGTGTACAGTAAGATATGCGTCCCAAATGGCATCCTATGCCCTAAACCGTGCACTACTTTTGACCAGCACGGTCAAAGGTAGTGCACGGTTTAGGGCATAGGATGCCATTTGGGACGCAGACCAGAGGTTCCAGGGGTGGTTGTGGGCGAATGTATAACAGATGTTATGGTCATGGCTGTAGATATTTAACTCTTACAATCAACTCAAGGTTACACGACCAGGAACTGAACTTGTAAAAATACATACGTTGCATTCGGAACTTTGTTAAAGCACCTTTGGCAGTGATTACAGCCTTGAGTCTTCTTGGGTATGATGCTACAAGCTTGGCACATCTGTATTTGGGGAGTTTCTCCCATTCTTCCCTGCATATCCTCTCAATCTCTTTCAGGTTGGATGGGGAGCGTTGTGCAGCAACGCTCCCCATTCAGGTCTCTCCAGAGATGTTTGATCGGGATCAAGTCTGGGCTCTGGCTGTGCCACACATGGACATTCAGAGATTTGTCCCGAAGCCAGTCCTGCGTTGTCTTGGCCTTGTGCTTAGGGTCGTTGTCCTGTTGGAAGGTGATACTTCGCCCCAGTCTGAGTTCCTGAGCGCTCTGGAGCAGGTTTTCAAAAGGGAATTCTCTGTACTTTGCTCTGTTCATCTTTCCCTCCATCCTGACTGGTCTCCCAGTCCCTGCTGCTGAAAAACATCCCCACAGCATGATGCTGCCACCACCACCATTCTTCACAGTAGGGATGGTACCAGGTTTCTTCCAGATGTGATGCTTGGCATTCAGGCCAAAGTTTTCCTTTTGGCTTTTACTAAGGTGTCTTCCGTCTGGCCACTCTACCATAAAGGCCTGATTGGTGGAGTGTTGCAGAGATGGTTGTCCTTCTGGAAGGTTTTTCCATCTCCACAGAGGAACTCTGGAGCTCTGTCAGAGTGAACATCTGGTACTTGGTCACCTCCCTGACCAAAGCCTTTCTCCACCGATTGCTCAGTTTGGCCGGGCGGCCAGCTCTAGGAAGTGTCTTGGTGGTTCCAAACTGTGTGCGTGCGTGTCAAAAGATATATGGCCAGACCTATCCTTGACATTCTCTGTATCCGTAAGTGCACCTTATTCCCTAAATAGTGCACTACTTTTGACCAGAGCCCTATGGTCCCTGGCCGAAAGTAGTTCACTTTTTAGGGAATAGGGTGCCGTTTGGGATGCTGCCCCAGACCTATTGATTTGTTTTTTCCCCCCCTGATTAATGGATGGCTGCTGGCCCCCACCCCTGGTCTGTTAGCACAAATAATGACTAATCAATATGCACTGGAGTCCCAGTGAACATCCTTTTAACACATGATTTATACCACACAAACACATTGTAGCGCACAGAGCAGTTTGTCACTCCGCTACCAGCCAATCAATTTAGCCAATCAACTAAGGGGCCCTTAGTCATATCCAGTAATTTAAGATGTTCTGTGGATTTTTATTGGTCCATTCACTATTCCATGGCTCATATCTGTGCAGATGTGACCTCAATAACACCTGATTGTGGGATATTATTCCTCTGTCCTCCCATATATGATATGTGTGCTTATTGAATATTGATAGCTCACTGTAGTCAGCTAGACTGCTAGCGACAGAGTGGTGCATTGATGTATGCTTTTTTTGGACTAAATACCCATCAGTCACTGTCTTTCTGTGTCTGAATGACACGGGTATTGGATGCTATATGGATCCCCCATCAGTCAGATACATTAAAGGGTGGGGGGGTGTGATGGGGGTGATACTGTACGTCCGAGCACCCTATTCTCTATATAGTGCTCAACTTTTGACCAGAGCCCAATGGACCCTGGTCAAAGGCAGTGCACTATAAAGGGAATTAGGGTGCTCTTTGAGAGAATGGAGGGCATGTGATTCCTCCCCAGAAGGGTCTCCCAGTGGCTGTATTGTGGGTCAGGCAGGGCTACTGGGGGGCTACCCTGGCTTTCTCCACTCGGCTCTGGTTCCATAGGCTTATACAGGAAACCGCCATGAAAACCAAGCATTCAAAACAAAAATCTCCTTTCTCAGTGGGAATTGGCCAGTTTTTGCCCACAGAAAATGTGTGTCTATTTAATGGAACCTACTACGATGACTACTATAGTTCAGATGTAATACTTTCTCTTTTTTTGCTTGCTAGAGTCGCGTCCCAGCCGTTTGTTTGGTTTGCTCGATATTGACGGGCGACCCGGTCGTTCGTTCGTTTTTTTTATGTTCCGTTGCCATGCTCAGTGGCAACATTCTTATCCCTTGCTTGCCAGCTAGCTACGGCCACAGATTTACGACCTCTGCATCCAGAATAACATCGTCGGGACACTCCACACTGTTCATTACGAGGACATCGCATTGCATAACGAACACTAGGCTAGAAGCTAGCTAAATAGTTTGTTGCTAGCAACCCGCCAATATGACAACCAAATTTAAACAAATAAAAATGCTTACTGAAAACAGCTGGTCAAACTAGAAACGTGGGAGGATTTTGACACCTTTAGCCGCGGAGGGGACGGAGAAATTCACGTTCGTCACTCACCACGTTTTTAGGTCATCAGATGCTCCAAACAATGCCTCCGCATTGATTTGTTTTTTCCTAGTTGGACTTGCGTTTACAATGTATCCGTTTTCAGTTTGTGTAGATGTTGGTTTATCTTTCTGTAACTTTGTAGCAAGTACAGTCTGCATGTGTAGGTGCATATTGTCCCGATTATATTTTCCAACTGTCCTGTTATCTGGTTTTAATGTCCATTCTCGAATGCCCTTTTAGTCAATCAGAAATTTGATTTGAACAATGCTGTGGTATAATCCTTATTATAAACTGGGTGGTTCGAGCTCTGAATGCTGATTGGCTGAATGCTGATATGAGACCGTATACCCCGGATTGACAAAACATTTATTTTTACTGCTCTAATTACGTTGGTACCAGTTTATAATAGCAATAAGGCACCTCAGCGGTTCGTGATATATGGCCAATATACCACAGCTAAGGTCTGTGTCCGTGCACTCCACGTCCTGTTGTGCATAAGAACAGCCCTTAGCCATGGTATATTGGCCATATACCCCACCCCCTCTGGCCTTATTGATTGCTTAAATAAAAGAGAAGCTTATGCCTTTTATAATGTATTTTAGGTCTTTAATTCCATAAGTATTTGGTGACTGCTTTTCTGTATAATCCTTCCAAAAAGGAGTGGATTTGGGTGTGAACATCCATCAGCTTTACTAATGCTTATTAAAACCTTTATCATATAAAGGTTCCTGGTTCCTTTCTTAGTGGTATTTGTGTCAATGTTGCCCTAAAGCTTAATGTCAATTAAAATAATACTTGTGTTGGTTTCCACCCATTGCCCTTGTGGCTTTGCATGCTGCTTGGATGTGACAACTCAGTGACACAAAGAAGGTATTGTATGAGTACTGTAATAGTATTGTATTAGTACTGTAGTGGTATTGTATTAGTACTATAGTGGTATTGTAGTAGTGTTGTATTAGTACTGTAGTGACATTGTATTAGTACTATAGTGGTATTGTAGTAGTGTTGTATTAGTACTGTAGTGGTATTGTAGTAGTGTTGTATTAGTACTGTGGTGGTATTGTTTTAGTACTGTAGTGGTATTAGTACTATAGTGGTATTGTAGTAGTGTTGTATTAGTACTGTGGTGGTATTGTATTAGTACTGTAGTGGCATTGTATTAGTACTATAGTGGTATTGTAGTAGTGTTGTATTAGTACTGTGGTGGTATTGTTTTAGTACTGTAGTGGTATTGTATTAGTACTGTATATGTATATGATGAGCACATGTAGTTTCTTAGAATGACTATACCATCCACTTCATGGAAGTAACAATACTGCACTTGACATTATTTCACTATTGCTTATGGAAGTGTTCCCCTTTCCTCCATACTCTAAAGGCAAGTGAATAGTACATGAATAATAAGACATTTGTGCTAAATAATGTTTATGTATTTAGAGATGGATACAAGTGCATTATTGTGAATAGAAACAAAATATCCAGGTATTCCTCAGACCAGGGGCCATATGTATCAAGCATCTCCTCCCTGTCCATATCATTGTGTTTATTATGATTTAAAAGGCAAAACTGATCCTAGATCAGCACTCCTGCTCTGAGAAACACTTATGAATATGGACTCTGAGAAATAAACATCTCCGCAGTCTCCTAGGCTGCTTGAATCAGCAGCAACATAAACCAACTCGGGGCCTCCCGGGTGGCGCAGGGATTGGCCGATAGGGATATCCTTGTCTCATCGCGCACCAGCGACTCCTGTGGCGGGCCGGGTGGAGTGCACACTAACCAAGGTTGCTAGGTGCACGGTGTTTCCTCCGACACATTGGTGCGGCTGGCTTCCGGGTTGGATGTGCGCTGTGTTAAGAAGCAATGTGGCTTGGTTGGGCTGTGTATCGGAGGGACGCATGACTTTCAACCTTCGTCTCTCCCGAGCCCGTGTACGAGAGTTGTAGCGATGAGACAAGATAGTAGTAGCTACTAACAATTGGATACCACGAAATTGGGGGAAAAAAAGGGAGAAATTCAACAACAAAAAAACATAAACCAACTCAGCTGCTGGAATGTTCTGTAATGTTAGCTGTGTTGTTTTGCTGCTGTCTGGTTGTGGCCCAGTGTGGCTGGCAGGTGGTCCCATAGGTGTTGGAAGCTGGCAGCTCAAAAAGGTGGAGTGATGGGGGTGATCATGACAGGGAGGGCAGGGAGAAAGAGGGGATGGGGTTGTAGGTTCAAGGGCTGTGTCCCAAATGCACCCGATTCCCTATATACTGCTCTACTTTTGACCAGAGCCCTATGGGCTACACAGGGAATAGGGTGCCATTTGGGACGGACTCTGTGGCTATGGTCCTAGGCCAGGGGGCCGGGTCGGCCCCCAAGGGCCTGTGACTTATGCCTGGCCCAGTGTCAGTGTTACAGGCATACTATAGTGAGGTCACCACCTCTAGTTCCACACCAGGCCGGGCCTTCTGTCACTTCAAACGCCCTGGACTTAGGTTTCTGGCAGCATCCCAAATGGAACACTATTCCTTATATAGTTGACGACTTTTAACCAGATCAAAAGTAGTGCACTATAAAGGGAATATGGTGCCATTGTTGACGCTGACAGATGTAATGACAGTGGGTCCTTTTAAAGTGGCACACTTAAGAGCACCATGGCGGCCCCTCCTAGTAGGGGTGTTATTTATGGGGCCCTGTAAGCGGTGTATGAAACAGGCCTGTGTCAGCAGCTGCCCTGAACAGCCTGCATGGATCAGTCTTACTGTTCCCCAGGCCTCCTCTTCCTCCTCCCTTTACTGACCTTTCCCCTCTCTCCGCCCCAGCCCTACCTCCACCGAACCTTCTCTCTCCTCTACCCTTGGTCTCTCCTCCAGCTCCCTCACCATTAGTCTCTCCCTTTACTAACTCTCTCACCCCAGCCCTACCTTCACTGACTCCCTTTCTACCTTCCTTCCTTCCTCTACCCCCAGCCCTACTAAGGGAGTCCTGTCAGGGACTTCACATGCTGCTTCTCTGTCTGGTTGTCTGCAGGGATTTGAACCGTGGAGACGGTGCGACGTGTGTCTGCCAAAAGAAAGAAAAAACCCGACATGATTTCCAGTCGTGCTCTTTGATGCGCTGCACTTGTCTCATCTCGTGTCTGTCTGGTGGGCTTTGAGTCCACACACACACCAGGTAGCCCTCTGAACTTTCAGACTCAAGACAGCTGTGCTAAGGCCTAGATTCAACATGTTTTGAAGTGAGGTCAGAGAGGTGAGTGTGTGAAAGGACGAGGCTAGGGGAAGTGTTTGGTTGGCTATGGTATGAATTTATCACCTACCCTTTCAAGGTTGTTGTGTGACAGCTATGGGCAATTCAAAGGTAACGGAATTACACTTTGACTCCGTGTTTCCACTTTAAAATGTATGCCAAAACAAAAACCATTGATTTTAACGTTTAACAAACCATATACACAAGGACTACTTTTAACCATTTCCACAGAGCATTTTTCAAAAACTAATTTAGTGGCAAAAAATGTGGAGATGCAAACTTTGGTTTCAGAATTACGGTAAAATCTCCCTCTGGTTTTTATGCGACCACGTTTTCCAGAGCGTTTGTTACCTATCTGCTCCGAATTAAGATTCAAACATGTCTGCAGAAAGAATGGTGTCAGCTATGACATGGTTATTGAACTGCAGTAGGTGAAGTGGATTTACACCAGGTGACGGAATGACATCATGGGTCCCTGATCTGTACTATACAGAAATGCATCATTATGGATATGAATGTCATTCTCCTCATGTTTCACGTTTGGACATCACAGCGCAGCACAGTAGAGTACAGTACAATATACTGTGCTCTATTCTACTTTATTCTACTTTTCTTCACTGTATTGCACTGTACTTTACTCACTGTACTATTCAAACTTGTGAAACATACATCTATGGTAGGTACAGATTTGGTTCAGTCCTGTCCATCTGTGGACGTTAACTATGTGGACTATTTTAATTTTAGCAAGCAGGAAATTGCGGCGCGATTTCTGCATATAGCACTTTTAAAAACATTTCTAGAAATACAATATACTGCTCTTATAGTAGGACAGCCATGTCAGCTGGACGGGTATAGAATACTGTAGTATACATTGTTAACATGGTGAGCTTACTCTATCTTTCTGCAGCACAACTACACAGGTGAAAAGGCAGTCAACCCCAGAATGAACAGCATTACAAACTATATGTAAGAACAGCATTGGGTTGGAAGAACCAAGGCCCATCTCTCAACACACATGGCAGCACAGAGAGTAGAGCATTGTATCTAAGGGCAGTCCTTGCAAGTCAGTACAATGAAAGAATTAGAATGGCAGCATTGCCAATAAAGACAGGAAGGAGTTTAGTGGGGAGGCAGAGAAGAGGAAACTGCTCTGCCCCACCGATGGGGTAGATATTTTGATGGCCTCCTTTGAAATATTTGTCTTGAGAAACTAAGGCAGGAAAGTGTTTGCGCTGCATCCTGGGAAAACGGATTAAGCCTGGTTCACTCCTCAGCACATGGTCTGGTCCTTCCCCTCTGGGCCAAGGAGAGGGTTCCCATGGTTCTCCTGGATTGACGCTCTCTGCTCTGGTGGGAGATACAGGGATTATATCCCAAATGGCACCCTATTCCCGATATAGTGCACTTCTATGGGCCCTGGTCAAAAGTAGTGCACTATATAGGGAAGAGCGCACCATCTGGGACTCAACCTTGGTTCAGCTACAACATCTGCTCTCCTGTTTGCTGTCTGTTTAAATATGAGTAGATGAGTGTGGTCCATATGTGTTGTGTTTTATCCAATACAAACAGTCCCTCAGTGATCTCTAAGCTTCAGAAATAATTATATCAAAGTCACCCGTAGTCCCTGGACCTTAAATGAAAATAAGATTAGTTCACTTAATTGATTTACTACATGTGTTTTGGTGCCTTCATGTGAACATTTTCTTGCATGCGTCCCAAATGGCACCCTATTTATTTTATAGTGTACCCTATGGGGCCTTGTCAAAAGTAGTGGACTATAAAAGAAATAGGGTGCCATTTGGGATGCAGGACTTCAGAGAGAGCCAGTTGCCTCATTTTCCCTTGGAGTTTCCTAAACAGGATGTTTCGTTGAAGATTGTACCCTTTCTGCTTGTTTCCTCTCACAAATCACATTTAATTCATTTCTGTTTTTGTTTAATTTTTAGTTCATAAATGTGCGTGGGATTTTGAGTGAACAGGGGGGTATTAGGCCTACCCTGAACGCTCTCATGGTTTGCGTTTTCAAATAGCACCCTCTTTCCTATATAGTGCTCATAGGGCTCTGGTAAAAAAAAGTAGTGCACTATATAGGGAATTGGGTGCCTTTTGGGTCAAAACTTTTGGGTCAAAACGGAGACACCCCAGTCAGAATGTGTATAAGTGTTAGGAGAGTGAGTCAATGTTTCTAAACTACACATCGGAACCTACACCAGGGTGAATTGAATACAGACGTTGTTTTTGTTCTTGCATGTAGCTATAGATAAGCCATCTAAAACAGCAGGCACAGCTAGGCTTTACTCAACTGTGTCTGCGTCTCAAATGGCACTTTATTACCTATATAGTACACTACTTTTGACCAGAGACCAATAGGCCCTGGTCAAAAGTAGTGCACTATGTAGGGAATAGGGTGCTGTTTGGGATACAATCTGATACTGAACTGTTTCTGTGGCATATTGGACACACATTAACGTAGTTATCATACAGCATCAAAAGATCTTACTTTTCCTAAACATCACTGCAGTCCCAGAACAAAGACTTGTCTACTTTTCTTCCTCCATTTTCACCCCAGTGAGAAGTCCGAGGGCATTCCATACGTAGTGCACTACTTTTGACCAATTCCCCGCCTTTTGACGTGACCATATAGTTAATTTGGGACGCAGACCTGAACTGAGATGGCCCTGCCTGCCTCGGGATCATAATGGACAAATTATTATACGTTTCTTAGCAGGAAATGTGTCATTTTTTACTACAGTTTAAGTCGGAAGTTTACATGCACTTAGGTTTTCAACCACACACATTTCTTGTTAACAAACTATAGTTTTGGCAAGTCTGTTAGGACATCTACTTTGTGCATAACACAAGTCATTTTTCCAACAATTGTTTACAGACAGATTATTTCACTTATAATTCACTGTATCACAATTCCAGTGGGTCAGAAGTTTACATACACTAAGTTGACTGTGCCTTTAAACAGCTTGGAAAATTCCAGAAAATGATGTCATGGCTTTAGAAGCTTCTGATAGGCTAATTGACATCATTTGAGTCAATGGGAGTAGTACCTGTGGATGTATTTCAAGGCCTACCTTCAAATTCAGTGCCTCTTTTCTTGACATCATGGGATAATTAAAAGAAATCAGCCAAGACCTCAGAAAAAAGTTAAGACCTTTAACGAGTCCAATATCGACAAACTGAAAGGCCACGCAGCAAGGAAGAAGCCACTGCTCCAAAACCGCCATAAAAAAAGCCAGACTACGGTTTGCAACTGCACATGGGGACAAAGATTGTACTTTTTGGAGAAATGTCCTCTGATCTGATGAAACAAAAATAGAACTGTTTGGCCATAATGACCATTGTTATGTTTGGAGGAAAAAGGGGGATGCTTGCAAGCCAAAGAACACCATCCCAAACGCGAAGCAAGGGGGTAGCATCATCATGTTGTGTGGTGCTTTGCTGCTGGAGGGACTGGTGCACTTCACAAAATAGATGGCATCATGAGGATGGAAAATTATGTGGATATATTGAAGCAACATCTCAAGACATCAGTCAGTTAAAGCTTGGTCGCAAATGGTCTTCCAATTGGATAATGACCCCAAGCATACTTCCAAAGTTGTGGCAAAATGGCTTAAGGACAACAACGTCGAGGTATTGGAGTGGCCATCACAAAGCCCAGACCTCAAACTCATAGTAAATGTGTGGGCAGAACTGAAAAAGTGTGTGCGAGCAAGGAAGCCTACAATCCTGACTCAGTTACACCAGCTCTGTTATGAGGAATGGGCCAAAATTCACCCAACTACCCGAAACATTTGACCCAAGTTAAACAATTTAAAGTCAATGCTACGAAATACTAATTTAGTTCATGTAAACTTCTGACCCGCTGGGAATGTGATGAATGAAATGAAAGCTGAAATAAATAATTCTCTCTTCTATTATTCTGACATTTCACATTCTTAAAATAAAGTGGTGAGCCTAACTGACAGGGAATTTTTACTAGGATTAAATGTCAGGAATTGTGAAACTGAGTTTAAATGTATTTGGCTAAGTTGTATGTAAACTTCCGACTTCAACTGTATTTAACAATCATCAGCAAAATATGACAATCAGATAATGCCCCGTAATGTCCTATAATTTGACTAAATCATTATTTATCAGATGCTAGCTAGGCTTTCTCAGACTCTGCAGACATTAAAGAGATACTTCAGGATTTTGCCAATGAAGCCCATTGTCTACTTCCCCAGTCAGATTTACTCTTGGAATACTTTTTATTATTTTTGCGTGCAGAGACATGCTAAAGTCCTGAAGTATTCCTTTAAAGTCTCTGAAATGGGGAACTATTACCCTGAAAGTGCCATCAGTCACATTTTTTATTTTGACTGAGAAATGGAAAAGCCATCGTGTTCAGAGCCCTGATGATCCAGCCTGGAAATTGAACAGCTTCAATTTGATTTCCTTCCTCTGCCACCATCACCCGCCCGCCCGCCGCTTGCTGAAGTTATCAGTGTGCATTAGAATTACACTATCAGTCAGGCCTTCCCCCATTCCATTCCAGAATTCACATTAGAGTTCTATTTATCCTTTATCCTCGCTCTTGATATTTCCTTTGGCTTCGGTCGCCTTATAGCACAGACATATGTGCCTCTCATCTGTTGCTGCTTTGGAAAGGATCATCTCTTTCATTGCACAGTATTGATGACTGGAATCCGCTTTTTATTTATGTTAATAATGTCGCCCTTCTTCTGAGTATTTCCAGATAAGCTTCAGCCAAAGCCCAGATCATGATATATGGAATGGCTAACGTAGGCTTCATACTGTGGTCCCCTCTCCCTTTGACTGTCAAACTGTGCTGCTTGGAGTGTCCACACGGGAGTGTCCACTTAGGTTGTCCACAGAATGTCCATCTGAACATCTCGCTATATTGAATTCCCCATTGAATCATTGAGTCATATGTGTATTCCATGATCCAGTAGAAGAAACATACGTACATGCCCCTGCACCCATAGTCATACTCATTGTCTTAGTAAACCGCCCTCCAAAACGGACCAGCCACCTATGTGCTCCTGTCTGTCTCTCAATCAACACTAGAATGGTCACCATTACATTATGCATGGAGAGGGCTCGCGTAAGTGTCCCAAATGGCACCCTGTTCCCTATATAGTGCACTACTCTCGACCAGGGCCCTATAGAGTGGCGTACCCTTTCTCACAACCCTTCTTATTCTCTTGACGTTCTCCACTGCAGTATCTGTTTAAGACGGCAAGTCCTTAGGGAAACATACCATCCCTAAGCCTAGCAGACGAGGTAGGGTCACTGTGGACTTACTAAAACAAGGCAATTCAACAATGCTATGAACATTTCATCTTAATTCATCAATATTTTTGTCCTAAAAGCAAAAAGTATATCTAGATGGATTTACAGTATCTGATTTACTGAAAACAGACCTCTGTTTGCATGGAATTGAAGGAAGGTGTACAGTCGGTAGATCAGGGGAATATTCCATTGGGACTCAATGTGTGGTTTGATGGCTATTTTACCGCATCGGAGAATAATCCTTAAATGTGAATTTCTAATAAAATCATCGACTTGATTCTTAATTAAAATTCACAATTTTAATTAAACATTTAATTAAACAGATTAATTCTCTGCGATGTATCCCCGGAGATGCGACTGTTTTGCTAACTACAACACGAGTATAGAACAAACATTTGCTGAGGTACTGTACTTACTGATGTACCCAGCTGATGAGGAAACCAGTATAGGTCCAAAGCCAGCGGCAGCTGTAGCAGTTGGTTGAGTCATGTTATCAGATGGAGGGAAGCGGGCCTTACATCCTCTCGCAAAGGAAAATGAGGCGAGATGCAAAATCTGATAATCCAGTTGTATTGATCGAGCGCTACTCAAAACATCCACTGAGAGACTCACTGACTGATGCCCTTAGTCAGTATGTTAGTCACGCTCCCTACTATCTGCTACTGGGACGAGCTGAGAGTAGTTTAAATCCTTGAGTCCTCACAAAGACCGCTGTTTTGGGCCTGTCGATACTCCATGTAGATTAGACACTCCGTACGCCTCTGTCTGTATTCTGCACGATGTCGCTAAAAACTAGGGATTTTCTTTTACTCATTATGTCAGTTTACTTCCTGGGATAAAAGATCACCTCGGGATTATCTGGGATAATTACGGTGATGAAGTTGCATTAAGTCTTTATTTGCAGTAGAGACTGATCAATACCAAAGTCATCGCACACAGGCCTAGACTAGTTATTCAATCAAATGCAGTATATTTGAGGTAGAAACCCAGGCCATAATGTGTTTGGTCTAGTTTGTTCTCCATTGAGAGGAAGATAGACAGCTGAACAGAGTATTTTGATATATCTACTTGCTCAGTGGGCCAGAGGACCCAATGCTAATGGATTCAGCTAGTGTCCATGAACCAGGCCAAATTAGACTCTGTATGCACGTTCCAAACGTTCGCAGGCGCAGCTCAAAACATACCCTCTCCTCAAAGGGCAGTGCCACTGGCCAAGCGCCAACACACACTGCCAACCGTCTTTATCTGTCTACATCAGAATAAAATACGGAGAGAGCATACACACACTGATAAAATACCCTGTGCGTTCCAAATGGCACCCTATTCCTTTTATAGGGGCCCATAGGGCTGTGGTCATAAGTAGTACTCTATGTAGGGTGCCATTTTGGACACTGGCTCTGCCTCTCCTGGCCAAACACTGGCACAACTACCACCCAGCTCCACGGGAGCTCCTTGAAAGATTCAAGGCAGGCGACATTTCAGTCCAACATAAATCAAGAAGTCGTCATTTGAATGTGATGAATTATTTACTACTTTTAGAATGCTATGTTTATTTAATCAACCATATTCAATTAGGATGACAAAATGTCACCTTTTTGTTTTTTTGTCATCACAGCTATTCATTTCAGTGTACCAGTTTCATTTAGTTATGAAATGGCAAAACAAAGCAATGGCTATACAACCCAACAATTAACCAAAACACATGTAAATGTCCAACAGTAGCCATCCGCAGCCAAGCTTCCATTGCTCCAATAGCACTAGGTTACAGTAATAGCCATCCCATTGGCTGCAACCACGTATAACCTCCTCAACTGTAAACATTGAAATCCACAGAAATAATGGGATAGATTTAAGTGGCATTTCAGTTTAACAACGTATCAATATATTTCCAGAGCAACTGCTGTCTGAATGTCTGAGACTGAATTACAATATTTGCCTGATATTTACTCGCACTAAATTGTACCGTCATGGAGAGAGATGGTGAAGTGTGTTTTCCATTTCAGGCTTATGGCGCCGCCAGGAGCAATAATGTGTGTAACATGGTGTAGGTCTGCTTTTAATTTCTGGCCAATGTCATGCTTTACAAACCAACCTATCAACGGTGTGCTGGGTTACGACAAGCAAATACATGGAACTGCTTGTCCTCCATTGGTAACACCGTCTCTCCTTTTACCAGGAAGGGAGCGTCCTAATCATGCCTTGCGATCGATGTCTCATCAGTGCCGTATCTCAGATCCCTGCTGTCCCATACAGACAGTGCGTCTCATGCATGTTTCATTGTGCTATGTAACGTCTACTGTTTCACCAAAGCAGACAATAGTGTAATATCTAGGCCTCCAAAAATCGTTCATAGAACAGTAGCCTTCAGGCCCTAGGAATCTGTTACACATCACTAGATAAATGCACTGGAAAGCACAGGCAACAATAGAGGTGCCAAATGAGCATGTGAATACAGTATTAACACTGCTCAACCCCTACTGTGCACCATCACAGTCATAGAGCTCTGCCATAATGGCCTGCTGTCAAGGCCATGATCGACTGGTGAGATGTCGTGTGTGATGGATGGCGGTTGGATGGTGGTGGTGGTGGTGGTGGGGGGTCGTAACAGAGAGATAAAGCCTGCGTCCCAAATGGCACCCTATTCTCTTCATTCCAAAGTAGTGTAGGATATAGGGAAGCGGGTGACATTTGTGACGCTGCCAAAAGTAAGGGGCTGGGTGGAACATGGCTGAATGCACCGCCCACACTCCTGTCTCTCTAGGTCTAGGGTCCATGGGAGCCCCCATCCATCACCTCAAATCAGTCAATCAGTTAATGGACCAATCACGGCTGTCAGAAAGGCACTTACTGTAATATATATATACCGCCCCATTATATGATTATGATCCCACCAATCATAACTAATAATAAACTAGTCCTTAATCTCTCTAAAAAAATAAGAGCATTGTATTTGGTACAAATCATTCTGTAAATTCTAGACCTCTGCTGACTCTGGTAATGAATGGTGCGGTTGTTGAACAAGTTGAGGAGACTAAATGACTTGGTGTTACCTTGGATTGTAAACTGTCATGGTCAAAACATTTTGATTCAGTGGTTGGGAAGAGGTCTGTCCTTGATAAAGAAATACTTGTCTTTTTTTGACACCACACTCAACAAAGCAAGTCCTGCAGGCTCGAGTTCTATCTTATCATGATTATTGCCCAGTCACATGGTCAGGTGCTGCAAAGAAGGACCTATAAAAACTGCAGCTGGCCCAGAACAGAGCAGCACCTCTTGCTCTTCACTGTAATCAGAGGGCTTATATCAATACTGTACATGTCAGTCTCTCTTGGCCAAAAGTAGAGGAGAGACTGACTGCATCACTTCTTGTTTTTGTAAGAAACATTCATATGTTGAAAATTCCTAATTATTTTCAGTGTTACACAGCACACACTTACCCCACCAGGCATGCCATCAGGGGTCATTTCACAGTCCCCAAATCCAGAACAAATTCAAGAAAACTTCAGTATTATGGAACTCCCTTCCATCTCATATTGCTCAAATAAACAGTGAACCTGCTTTCAAAAAACAGATAAAGCAACACCTCACGGCACAACGCCTCTCCCCTATTTGACCTAGATATTGTTTGTATGTACTGATATGTAGACTATATGTGACATTTCAAATGTATGTAGTTCTCTCCTTGAGCTGTAATTGTTTATTCATGTTCTGTATTATGTTTCATGTTTTGCGTGGACCCCAGGAAGAGTAGCTACTGCCTTTGCAACAGCTAATGGGGATCCAAATTAAATACCAAAATGATAAGGTTTTTAGTTCACCATGTTTTTTCCCCTTCTTGTGGTGGTGCTCGAACATGTTATAGAGCGAAATGCACACACTGGTTCTATCGAGCTAGTCTGCCAAAGGCTATGTTTTACACAGGTACCCCAAATCTGATCTTTTGCCACTAATTGGTGTTTTGACCAATCAGATCAGATCTGTTGCCAATAATTGGGCAAAATATCAGAATTGGGCTCCCTATGTGAACGCAGCAAAAGAGATGTGTTTCCTTCCTCTCAGTTTAAGAAGGAAGGTCCCTAATTGCGTTCCCCCTAAACCAAGGGCACACCACTCACCACAAGGGTCTTCATCATAACAATGTCTGTCTCCGTCCTAAGGATCCCATAATCCTATGTGACTCCCGTGGTCTGCTTTTATTTAATTTTGTATTTACATTTTATTTCACCAGGGAAGACACATTTAGTTTGAGGATTTATTTCAAGTGAGCCTTGGCCAAGAAAATAGCATACGTTAATTTACACGCACAACACAGACAAAAAAAAGAAGTAAGTTCATTTGACAAGTAAGAACAGTGCATGGAAAGAGCCCTCTTATAGGCTGACTGCTGGTGGTGAGATTGACAGAACAGCAGCTGGCTTTTACAGCCTGGGATTGAACGGGGATGATCTGCTCATCCAGAGATGGATTCGTAAAGCCTCCGTCGCTCCCAGTGGTGCTCTTTCCTTCCCTCTGGAGTCCAGTAAGAACCCTGCTCTCCAACTTCCCCCACATATTAATATGATCAGGATGGGTGTTTTCCATTGCTGTCTTGTACCATTTCTATCTGTGAGATGCTCCTGTTATGTCCTGAGGGGTGGGAAGGAAGAGGAGCTCTGAAAGAGGCCATTCGGATTGATTCCAGGGGATTAGGAGCCTTTGGATCAGCTGCTACTGTCATTTACTGTATTTTACATTCTACTGTAGGGGCTCCCCTATAGACAGCCTTTGATTTTGACCTCCTTGGGGAGGGAGAATTAATAGGGACTGCAATGTGACAGTAGCCTGGTTTCATGATCTGTTTGTTCTGTCTAGCCAACTCCCTATGGTCATTATCTGTTTGTGTTGCATAGCCACCCATTGGAGTTGGCAAGACAACACCAACAAATCTGTGACCAGGCTCATGTGACGGCTCCTTTTGACCAAAACTCAAGGAGTTGAGTTTTGGTCAATGGCTCCAAGTTTGACCCGTCACTTTTCTCTGTACCTCTCAAACCAGAGTTTTAGGTTTTAGATTTATGGCTGCGAACATCTGCTGTCCATTCTGAGTGGAATTAATGAGTCCTGTACGTCTTTACATTCACCCAGAGCCACACAGATGTGAGTCAGCACCTGGGGGACAGCTCCACCGACTCGCCCCGGTCAAGGCCCGACTCAGAGCCGTGGCCCTATTCCTAGGCTACTATTCACTCCAAACTGGTGTGACTCTCTGGGCCGCCAATCATGTTTTTGAAGTTGTTTTGTTTGGCTGTAGGCATTATTTTGTTCTGCTGAAGTCGTAGCCACTTTTACTGTCCTAGTCCTGACCAAGCTTAAAGCCACAGACAAAACTTAAAGGGCACATCCTATCATAACATGAAATAAATAGCTTACCAGTCACCTGCCAGGCCAAGGCTGAGTCCCAAATGGCTCGCCATGTAGTGCACTACTTTTGACCAGGGACCATGGCTTTTACTGCCCGGGATTTAAACGTAAAGAATAGGGTGCCGTTTGGGATGCGGCCCAAGTCTGTTGTTATTGAGCCCCAGAGGCCAAAGTCTGTAAACGCTGACCTTTCAGGCCAGACACAGCAGCAGATATTGAGTGAGCTTGTCCATAGGATGAAACTCATCTAACGTTAAATCTCCCTCACCTCACTGCAGGAGATTTCCTTATCTCTCTTTTGTTATTTTCTATGGTTGATTTAGTTTTTTGTCAGTGAAGGAAAGCCTTTTAAAAATCCTGTGTTCCTTAATAATTTAAATCTCTGTTTAAAGTCTTATTGGGTGATACCGAGGGGTACATTGAAACATCCAAACATTTCTGTTCCATTTCATAGTGTTATGATGTTGAAGAGTAGGGGGGACACACACTGACACACACTGAGACACACACACTTTTTCCAATTCAATATTAGCCAGCCCCAGTATTATGAAAAATGTCAGTGCTTCAAAACTATAATTCTAAGCAATAACTGTTTAAAAAAAATAAAATAAAAATCCTACCGTGCTCCCAAATTGCACCCTATTCCCTACTTAGTCTCTGGTCAAACAATGCACTAATGGGCCCTGGTCATAGGTAGTGCACTACATAGGGAATAGCCCAGTGCTCTGTTGAGTCATCTGTTCACAGGTTGCATGGCAGGCTAATATCTAATAAAGGCATTCTGTTATCCTGAACGCTGATGGTGCTGTGACCTATAGGCAGGGTCACACATGGTGCCCCGGGGTCATCTGTGTTCAAAGGGGATATGGCTGAGTTAAAGATCACAGTGATTTGACAGATCACACATGGCAGTTTCCTACCCTAAACAGGCTTAATGGATATGTTCTGTGGTTATGGATCCAATGTTTGTCAGTAATGATTTAGGTATTGATCCAATGCATTTTTATTTTTTTTGCAAATGATTGAGATAACGTCTGCAGTTGTTTCATAGATCCCCAAACAGCCTGTCTGTTTCAGTTGTCTGGTTTTTGGAAGCAATGCTTTGTTGTTAATGATTGGGATGTTGTAAGGCTATTTCATAGGAACTCCTGAGACAGGAGAGTTTTAAGAGCTGGGCTTTTTTGGGGGTGGTGGGGGCTTTTAAAGAGATCATAAAAGGATGTCCAGGAAAGTTACTGGCTTGTGTTTGAAAGTTGAAAAGTCAACTTCTGATCTCTCTCCTGCTGATGCTCTCTAGTCACCTGACAGGGCTGTTCAGAGTGGTAGTCTAACAGAGAAGTCAGGTTTGAATTAGCTTTACTCCAGGGGACCACAGATGACCTCCACGTACATAGCTGGGCGTCCTTTCTCCCACCCCTCTGTCTCTCTCTCTCCGCCTCTCTTATTGTCATGCTAAAAGGGGGGTCGGTCTCACGGTAATTGACCCTAATTAACATAAACACATTTGTCATCTCCGTGCCTCCGCTCATTACAAGCCGCTGATGTGCCTTTGGAACATCTACATTTAACAAGTCTAATGAATCAATTTAATATACACCATCACCATATATCCAGCATTTCATTTAGGCAGCTCTAAAGAAACATAATGGAGAAAATGGATATCGGAAGGACAGAGTATGAGTAAGAATAAGAAGAATATAATTTAACTTGGCTGAATAAAATCGAATGGATATTTTTCCCTTTCCGGAGCGAGTGTGCAGATGAAGTGGCTCTGTTGAGCTCTGTTGAGCGTAAAAGTGATCATTTGAAACAGGTCCTATACGCTAGATTGAGTAATTTGGCAACTTGTGAGAGATACAAACCTTAGAATGTCTTATAAATCAAAACATGTAATGGGGCCTCATGGACCGGCTAAAGGCTGTTGGTGATTTAAGAACGTCGCAAAGAAGAGCTTGCGCTCTGTTCCTCAGGCTGCACAGACCGTTCTCTCATCAAGTTTATTATCACCCATCAGACTATTCTCAATGTAATATTGTCTTTACTAATATGTACAGTTATCATTATTAAATGGGTAGGAACAGGGGCAAGGGGAAAGGTCATCCGTATGCACTCCAATAGCAAATGGAGATCACTGTCCCACTCATGCTGGATAGACCACTCCGGTTATTTCACTGTAATTGAAGGCCTAGCCGCTAGGCCTCGAAGTTCTCTCCCAAATCATAAGGTAACCAGTCCATCCAGAATGATACAGGCCACACTCAAAGGTGATTACAAGAATTTGTTTGAATTTGGAGTAAAGGCTAGACCAATTATGTACCAAAGACATCTTAAATAACTTTTTTTGTCATGTTTTTCTGCCTTGCGTAATATGTATTTTATAACGGCACAATCTCAATTTTTTCGCGCTTGGGCATATATAGGTATATGTGTATGCATAAGCTCTAATATGCGTATGGGTGTTGAACTAGTATGCGTCTGCGTGTTTAACTAATGTGCGCATGGGTGTTGAACTAGTATGCGTATGGGTGTTGAAAGCGCTGTCCATTTTGTTATGTTAGGCTTTGAAACAACATCCACAATAACCATGTCTTACACTGTTTCAACCTGTTGTTGAACTTCTTTCTTCAAATCAATCACAGTGAGCTGAGTTTTAAAAGCACCAAAGCACCATACTGTTATGATGATAAGTGTTTGGTGTGATTTTTGATTGTATTTGCATTGATGTCAGAGTGGTTAGAGGAACAATAGAGCCCTGAGTACCAGACCATTAGGACTTAATGGAGGAACAATAGAGCCCTGAGTACCAGACCATTAGGACTTAATGGAGGAACAATAGAGCCCTGAGTACCAGACCATTAGGACCTAATGGAGGAACAATAGAGCCCTGAGTACCAGGCCATTAGGACTTAATGGAGGAACAATAGAGCCCTGAGTACCAGACCATTAGGACTTAATGGAGGAACAATAGAGCCCTGAGTACCAGACCATTAGGACTTAATGGAGGAACAATAGAGCCCTGAGTACCAGACCATTAGGACCTAATGGAGGAACAATAGAGCCCTGAGTACCAGGCCATTAGGACTTAATGGAGGAACAATAGAGCCCTGAGTACCAGACCATTAGGACTTAATGGAGGAACAATAGAGCCCTGAGTACCAGACCATTAGGACCTAATGGAGGAACAATAGAGCCCTGAGTACCAGACCATTAGGACTTAATGGAGGAACAATAGAGCCCTGAGTACCAGATCATTAGGACCTAATGGAGGAACAATAGAGCCCTGAGTACCAGACCATTAGGACTTAATGGAGGAACAATAGAGCCCTGAGTACCAGGCCATTAGGACTTAATGGAGGAACAATAGAGCCCTGAGTACCAGGCCATTAGGACTTAATGGAGGAACAATAGAGCCCTGAGTACCAGACCATTAGGACTTAATGGAGGAACAATAGAGCACTGAGTACCAGACCATTAGGACTTAATGGAGGAACAATAGAGCCCTGAGTACCAGACCATTAGGACTTAATGGAGGAACAATAGAGCCCTGAGTACCAGACCATTAGGACTTAATGGAGGAACAATAGAGCCCTGAGTACCAGACCATTAGGACTTAATGGAGGAACAATAGAGCCCTGAGTACCAGGCCATTAGGACCTGATGGAGGGAAAATAGGGCCCTGAGTAGCAGACCATTAGGACCTAATGGAGGAACAATAGAGCCCTGAGTAGCAGGCCATTAAGACCTGATGGAGGACCAATAGAGTCCTGAGTAGCAGGCCATTAGGACCTGATGGAGGAACATTAGAGCCCTGAGAACCAGGCCATTAGGACCTGATGGAGGAACAATAGAGCCCTGAGTACCAGGCCATTGGGACCTGATGGAGCCCTGAGCACCTGATGGTAGTTAGCAAATTGGGTACTACCTAAGCATGTCCAGAGTGCATAAGAGGAGATTACTGTGACTTAACAATTCACATGGAATTTTATTGTCGTCCTGACTGCCGGTGTGGCAGAAATACGGTCACCGCAACCATTCCAATCTTCATCACTGCTTCTGGGACAAGGGCTGCCTTACTGTATAATGTAGAGACTTAATATATGCCATTTAGCAGACACTTGTATCCAAAACTACTTACAATCATGCATGCATACATTTTACATATGGGTGGTCCCAGGAATCGAACCCTCTATCCTGGCATGGCAAGTGCCATGCTCTACCAACTGAGCTACAGAGGACCTCTTTCTCTCTGGTCAAGGTCAGTTCAATAAGAATGCAGACGAGCCAGGTGATGTGTTTTAGTGGGCCGTGGTTGTTTATGAGTGTGCTTAGAGACAATGGACGGAAGTTGGTGAGTGATGTGTGGCCTGAGGATGTAGCTTGACTATCGACTGTTCACACTACTTTGCTTTGTTCTTCCCTGTGTCCCAAATTCTCCCTATTCTCTTGACAGTTCATAGGACTCTTGTCAAAAGTAGTGCACTATATAAGGGATATGGTGCCATTAGGGACACCATACTCCATGGTTATGAATAATACATTAGTATACATTAGTTTGATTAATATTTGAGGCTTTACTGCTGGGTTTGCGAAACTCTGTCCTTGGGACTCTAAGGGGTGCACCTTTCGTTTTTTGCCCTATCACTACACCGCTGATTCAAATAATCAACTAATCATCAAGCTTTGATTTGAATCAGCTGTGTAGTGTTAGCGCACAAGCCGAAACGTGCGCCCCTTGGGGTCCTGTGGACCGAGTTTGGGAAACGCTGCTCTACTGTGTATTACAGTCCAGTGTCTGGACCATTTCCCAGCTATGCTGATGGAAACAGTCCCAAATGGTACACTGTTCCCTAATGTAAAATGCACTGTAGGCTCTGGTCAAAAGTAGTGTACTATATAGGAAATGCTGTGCCATTTTGAGACACCGACTTGTTCCAAATGGGCCACCACCATGCTCATGTAGTATTTCCTCTCTCACTCTCAACCCCTTGCAGCAACAGACTAGCGCCTAGCAACCACGACCGGATACAGCGGCTGAGACACGAGTTCCAGCAGGCCAGGGGAGACGACGACCCTGACGACCGGAGACGCACCTACAACTTCGAGCAGCCCTGGGTGAGTGTCTGAGACCGGGCTGAGAACCAGGTCGGTCCTGCCTGGCTCTCCATGGACCTCCTCCATGGGCCCCCTCACTAACTACCACCACCAACCTCCCCACCACTGCCAGCCTAGGAGGGCTGCTAATACCCTGGCTAGCTGGCTGGCTAGCTGGCTACATCGTGGAGCCCCCTACTACCACTAACCTCACAACCACCGGGCCAGCCCTGAGTATGGACTGTCCAGTATGACACTGACTGAACAACCTCAGCCTGTGGAGCTTCTTCTCATTAACTCCTCTGAGTCTCCCACCTAACCCAGGTTCTTCTCTAATAGGGTTGTTCCATATGATTTCAACGACCGTAACAAGTTTGGCGACTTCGTCTTAAATCAGCCATAAATACACTTGTGACAGGGGGAATGGAAGCTTGTTGTGTCCAACAGGGAGGGAAAATGTCATTCTAGCTTCACAATTTTTGTATTTTTAAAACATTTCTAGCCTGTCTATTTATCTAAAGGGTGTTGTGCTCAACCCGCTCAGTTTTCTACCACAATACACCAGAAAATGAGTAGGACCAGCTCATCTGCTTTTACACTATGATTTGACTATTAGTTCAAAGTCTTTTTTTTCCTTTTGTTTACCATATTAAAACGAGAGTTCAGTGTAACAGGGTTGACCTTTAAAAGAATCACTAATAACATCAAATGAATAATAATATTCAGAAACAGAAATTACTTTGTCACAGCAACTAAATAACTAGGGCATTAGAATGATGGTGAAAACGTGTAGAAATGTTGGTGTTAAGTGGAGAAATGTTGGTGTTAAGTGGAGAAATGTTGGTGTTAAGTGGAGAAATGTTGGGGTAAAATGGGTAAGAAATCTTCTTAGAAGTCAGAGGGTGTATGGAGGGACATGTCAAAATGCTGCATTTTGGCACTTTAGTGTTTATTAATATTAAAAATCTGATTTATTTAATTATCCATGTGGTATATATTAAAGAGCACTTCATTTAATATAACAGGCTTTTAAAATACAATATTGGCGCACAAATTCTACATAAAATATCAAAGGGATGCACGCAAAAGGCACTCTTTGTGGAGAGACCCAGAAGTGCTCAAAGTTCAAATTATAAAATACTTTGACAATCCTGTTTGTAAGCTTTTAAATAATATCAAATTCAATTTTTTTTTTTTTTTCAGTGATAGAAACATGGATTTCTCATGTTACGGTGGGGTATGTAAAATGGTCTCCTGAATGTTTTGGCATTCAGGTCCGAAAAGTCTACCACCGCAAACATGTATGAAAGGTTCAATTCAAATCAAAAAGGATGCAGTCAGAAAGGGTTTCAAATCATATGGAACGACCCAATAACTCTTACAACAACGGTTAAGTCCCAAATGGCATCCTATTCCCTATTTAGTGCACTACTTTTGGCTAGAGGCCTATGGGACCTGGTTAAAAGTAGTGAACTACATGGGAAAATAGGGTGCCTTTTTGGATGCAACCAACATCTCCACCTGCATGCGTCTAGGAGCATGTGACCCTCTGGCACGCTCACCTGACCTCTAACCCCACCCGTCACGACCACCACCCCCGTCGCACCACCCTTCTCATCCCATCTGCCATCAATGCCATCTGTTGGTCTGTCTGTCTGTCTCACAAAACAAGGACCCGCCCACCTTCTCAAGGACCAATGGACTCCTGTCTGTGTGTCTGATTGCGGGGGTGCTTTCTGTGTGATAAGAAAGCACCCCCGCAATTGTCGGTTTTTAACTGTGCCTTTTTAGAGAAGAGGTTCGGGCGTTGTGGATTTTTTTGAATTTGTACTCTTTTGTTGGCATGGCCACCAAAATAGGATGAGTGATAATTCAAGCAATTAACAATTGGAAATGCCTTGATAATTCTTACAGAATACCTTTCTATGATGTAATTTAAGGTCTCTGGTTCGTAGGTAAAGACTGCACTATGTCCTATTCTTCCATCCATTACACCAGCAGTATGCCTTCAGTATACATTTTACATTCTGTCTGTTACAACGTAAAATGATGAATGATCAGCAAAATAATTTGCCTAATGTTTGAAAGTCACTACTTTTTAATATTTCTAGAATATGTATATAATGTTGTGTCATGTCTTTGTCCTATAACCACTGCTGTGTATATTTAAATAGTTGGCTGTATTACTCCTATACGTTGTTATGAAGTACATTTGTACTAATTCAACTTTCGTCTCTTAGGCCTCTATATACATGTGATGTTGTTTTTAGACTGTCAACATGTATCGTTTTTCTAATCTTTTGTATGGCGTTGTCTAAGGATTGATTTGAATGAGTTTTCTAACAATTGTAAACGGAGAGCTCATGAACAGACTCCATTTGACCTCTGGGGCTGTATGAATCAGGTGTATCAGAGTGGGAGTACTGAGCTAGGATCATTCACTGTGATCTAAAATGCAGAACTGATCCTAGATCAGCACTCCTACTCTGAGACGGGCCCTGGGCTTCATTTAGAGGTGATGATGATAAATCAAATAAAAAGCTTGGTCTTGTTTTGAGACACTGAGTGTGCCATGTGTGTGGGGAAGGGCTTTCAAGCTGCGCTTTGTTGCTCTACACAGTCAAGCATGTACATATCGGTTGTGTCCCAAATGACACCCTATTCCCTGTATAGTACACTACTGCCCAGCGCCTTAGGGGAATAGGGTGCTATTTTGGACTCGGCATAGTCATTAAAGGGGCAATCTGCAGTTGCTTCATCCATTTTTTGACTTCTAAATTAATGATATGTTTTGTTGAAGAATATTACTTATAAATGCCACATGTGCTTAGTTCAACTGTCGTACCCCATCAGAACCCGAAATATAAGCTTGTTTTTCTCCAATGTTTGTAAACAATGTAAATGTAACAAACACTACATAGCCTCAAAACATGGTTTAAACTATACATTTGATATATGGGGTGGTTTGTCCTTGCCAGCAGAGCTGTCTGAATTTGAGAGCGGTCACATTTCTCCAGCCCCTACACTCCGCTTTTTACCAAATCACGTTGTTTCAACTGCTGATTGCCGATTTAAAGTCCTTGATAATACCATCACATTGTTTATTTACATTACCGATAGAAAGCAAAGTTACCCTGTTCCCATGACCGCACCATTGAAGGGAGTCAGACATAATTGCCATCACAATTTATTTCTAAATAACAGAATAACCAACGTCTTACAGAACCGCATAGTAATCAACAGTAATTTTGTGTTCTTAGATTTTTTTTTCTCTGCCATACTGATTGCCAAATTATGGAAAATGGTAACATATGTCGCTGAAAACTCAATTATGCTCCCTGTGCATATAGAGTGCCTTCAGAAAGTATACAGACCCCTTGACTTTTTCCACATTTTGTTACATTACAGCCTTGTTCTGAAATTGATTAAATAATTTTTTCCCCTCATCCATCTACACACAATTACTCCATAATGACAAAACGAAAACAGTTTTTTTAATACTTTTTTACTCAATCATTTGTTGAAGCACCTTTGGCAGCAATTACAGTCTTGGGTCTTCTTGGGTATGACAATATAAGCTTGGCACACCTGTATTTGGGGAGTTTCTCCCATTCTTCTCTGCAGATCCTCTCAAGCTCTGTCAGGTTGGATGGGGAGCGTTGCTGCATAGCTATTTTCAGGTCTCTCCAGAGATGTTTGATCGGGTTCAAGTCCGGGCTCTGACTGGGCCACTCAAGGACATTCAGAGACTTGTCCCAAAGCCACTCCTCCGTTGTCTTGGCTGTGTTCTTAAGGTCTTTGTCCTGTTGGAAGGTGAACCTTAATCCCTAGTCTCTGGTCCTGAGCGCTCTGGAGCAGATTTTCATCAGTAATCTCTCTGTACATTTGTTCCATTCTTCTTTTCCTCGATCCTGAGTAGTCTTGAAGACCCTCCCGCTGAAAAACATCTCCACAACATGATGCTTCCACCACCATGCTTCACCGTAGGGATGGTGCCAGGATTCTTCCAAATGTGACGCTTGGCATTCAGGCCAAAGAGTTCAATCATGGTTTTATCAGACCAGAGAATCTTGTTTCTCATGGTCTGAGGGTTGCCTTTTGGGAAACTCCAAGCGGCTGTCATGTGCCTTTTACTAAGGAGTGGCTTCCGTCTGGCCACTCTACCATAAAGGCCTGATTGGTAGAGTGCTGCAGAGATGGTTGTCCTTCTGGAAGGTTCTCCCATTTACACAGAGGATCTCTGGAGCTCTGT